>NC_057801.1:502517037-502586683 GCF_018294505.1 Triticum aestivum | reverse complement strand
GGGGGGGGGGGCTCCACCTCCTTGTGGCCTGCCTTGCCTCTCCTCTATGGCCCATGAGGCCCATTACTTCCCCGGGGGGGGTTCCGGTAACCCCTCGGTACTCCAATAAATTCTCGAAGCACTCCGAAACCATTCTAGTGTCAGAATACCACCTTACAATAGATCAATCTTTACCTCTTGACCATTTCAACACTCCTCGTCATGTTCGTGATCTCATCCGGGACTCCAAACAACCTTCGGTCACCGAAACACATAACTCATATAATACATATCGTCATCAAACGTTAATCGTGCGGACCCTGTGGGTTTGAGAACTATGTAAACATGACTGAGACACCTCTTCGGTTAATAGCCAATAGCGTAACCTGGATGCTCATATTGGTTCCCTCATATTCTACGAAGATCTTTATCGGTCGAACTGCAATATCAACATACATTATTCTCTTTGTCATCGGTATGTTACTTGCTCAAGATTCGATCATCGATATCTTCATACCTAGTTCAATCTCATTACCGGCAAGTCTCTTTACTCGTTCCGTAGTGCATCATCCCGCAACTAACTCATTAGTCACATTGCTTGCAAGGCTTCATATGATGTGCATTACCGAGAGGGCCCAGAGATACCTCTCCGATACTCGGAGTGACAAATCCTAATCTTGATCTATGCCAACCCAACAAACACCTTCGGGGATACCTGTAGAGCAACTTTATAATCACCCAATTACATTGTGATGTTTGATAGCACACATGGCATTCCTCCGGTGTCCGGGAGTTGCATAATCTCATAGTCGGAGGAATATGTATTTGACATGAAGAAAGCAGTAGCAATAAAACTGAACGATCATTATGTTAAGCTAACCGATGGGTCTTGTCCATCATATCATTCCACTAATGATGTGATCCCGTTCATCAAATGACAACTCATGTCCATGGCTAGGAAACTTAACCATCTTTGATCAATGAGCTAGTCTAGTAGAGGCATACTAGGGACACGATGTTTTGTCAATGTATTCACACATGTATCAATTTTCCTGTTAATACAAGTCTAGCATGAATAATAAACATTTATCATGAATAAGTAAATATAAAATAACAACTTTATTATTGCCTCTAGGGCATATTTCCTTCACTGCTGGAGGTGAACACGATCATGGAGGGGTTCATCATCCTCATTGGTGTTCCTCCGATGATGCGTGAGTAGTTCACCATAGACCTACGGGTCCATAGGCAGTAGCTAGATGGCTTATTCTCTTTTTTGATTCCCAATACAATGTTCTCATTGATGTTCTTGGAGATCTATTTGGTGTAATGACTTTTTGCGGTGTGTTTGTTAGGATTCGATGAATTGCGAGTTTATGATCAGAACTATATCCATGAATATTATTTGAGTCTTCTTTGACCTCTTATATGCATGATTATTTATAGCCTCGTATTTCTTCTTTGAAACTGTGGTTTGGTTTGGCCAACTGGATTGATTTTTCTTGCAATGGAAGAGGTTCTTTGTGATGGGTTCGATCTTGCGGTGTCCTCACCCAGTGACAGAAGGGGTAGCGAGGCACGTATGTATCGTTGCTATTAAGGATAAAAAGATGGGTTTTATTCCTACATGAATAGATCTTGTCTACATCATGTCATCATTCCTATTGCATTACTCCATTTCTCAGTGAACTTAATACACTAGATGCATGCTGGATAGCGGTCGATGTGTGGAGTTATAGTAGTAGATACATGCAGGAGTCGGTCTACTAATCTTGGATGTGATACCTATATTCATGATCATTGCCTTGGATATCTTCATAATTATTTTCTCTTATATCAATTGCCCAACATTAATTTGTTTACCCACCGTACGCTACTTTCTCGAGAGAAGCCACTGGTGAAATCTACGGCCCCCGAGTCTATATTTTATCATAATATTTTCAGATCTCTTATTCCCAAAAACCGAAAATACCTTTGTCCACTTTTTCTTTAATTATTTTGTGTGTGTTTTTGCTAGATCTATTTATCCAATCTCATACAATTTAATCTATCTTTTTATCGTAGAGGGATTGACAACCCCTCTTACACGTTGGGTTGCAAGTATTTGTTCTTTGTGTGTCGGTACCATTTACATAGTGTTGCTTGGTTGTCCTACTGGATTGATAACCTTGGTTTCATAACTGAGGGAAATACTTGCCGTAGCTATGCTGCATCATCCCTTCCTCTTTGGGGAAATACCAACACGTATTCAAGCCACGCCAAAGAAATTTTTGGCGCCGTTACCGGGGAGACATCATCAACATCTATCGGGTTCCTAATCACAAATCTCATCTCCTTGCAATTTACATTATTTGCCATTTGCCTCTCATTTTCATGTCCCCCACTTCACAAAATTTTGCCTTCTTTTTCATTCGCCTTTTCCTCGTTAGATCTTTTTTTGCTTGCAATATTGTTTGCGTAGTCACGATGTCTCAAAGAAGGTATTATGATGTTCCTTACCCCAATATTTTGCTCGACATTGAGAAAAGTACCAAGGAATATATGACTACACAATTTGAGCACAATAAGTTGTTTACCGAAGAGCTTAAAGAACACTATATTATGCTAGATACTATAACAAAACAACTTGATCACGTTAGTAGAGAAGTTTCTAATCTCCAATCAAGTATGCTCATGCTGAAAAATTTACTAGGCAAAATATCTGATGCATAAGCTACACTAGTAAATCAAATAGCCGCTAAGCCAGTTTCTCTAAAGGATAAAAATGATGAGATCTTATGATGATTGGTGTTTATTCTATTGATTCCTTGTTTAGTAATATTAAACTTGATGAAAAGAGGACTGAAGAAGAGCCAACTTTAGCTAAAGGGCGTCCTCATAATTTGGAGGGTGAAAATCTTGTTGAGAAAATTGATAAAAGTAGGTTTGGAGAGGTCAAAACTTTAACTAGTGATGTGCCCACTCTTTTGGATTACAAAGACTTTAATTATGATAGTTTCTCTTTGATTGAATTTGTTTCTTTATTGCGATCCATGATAAATTCACCGAATGCCTATGAACAAAATAAATCTTTTACTAAACATATTGTGGATGCCATGATAAAAGCTTTAGAAGAAAAATTGTAATTAGAGATTTAAATTCCTAAAAAATTACCTGATGAGTGGGAACCTACCATTAAAGTCAAGAATAAAAATTATGAGTGCTTTGCTTTATGTGATTTAGGTGCTAGTGTTTCCACAATTCTGAAATCTCTATGTGATGTGCTTGGTCTTACCAATATTGAAGAATGTTCTCTTAATTTGCACTTTGCGGATTTCACTATAAAAAGCCTTTGGGAAGAATTAATGATGTTCTTATCTTTGTGAATAGGAACTATGTGCCCATAGATTTTATTGTTCTTGATATTGATTGCAATCTGTCTTGTCTCATCATACTTGGTAGACCATTTTTTACGAACTATAGGTGTCGTGATTGATATGAAAGAAGTCAATATTAAATTTCAATTTCCACTAAGAAAGGGTATGTAACACTTCCCTAGAACAAGAATTAAGCCACCATATGGATCAATCATGAGGGCAACCTATGGATAAAAAACTAAATAAGACAATACTTGAATCTATGCATTATGCCTAGCTAGGGGCATAAAATGATAGCGCTTGTTGGGAGGCAACCCAATGAATAAAATTTATTTTTGTGTTTTTCTTTATGTTCTTGAGTGTTTGCACAATTGTGCTAATTTTATGATTGTGTTTTTGTGTTTTAATTAGTGTTTGTGCCAAGTAAAGCCTTTGGGATCATATTGGGTGATAGTTGATTTGATCTTGTTGAAAAACAGAAACTTTTGCGTCCAGTAGTAGAATTTTAAAAAAATCACAGAAGCGTAGGAAAATTCTGAATTTTTTACATAAGATTTATATACAAATTGACTACGTTTTCCTAATTTTTTCAGAATTTTGGGAGTTACATAAGTATGGTTAGTGTTTAGATTACTATAGACTGTTCTGTTTTTTGACAGATTCTGTTTTCATTGCATTATGTGCTTATTTTGATGAATCTATGGACGATATCGGGGGGTATAAGACATGGTAAAGTTGTAATACAGTAGGTATAATCCAATAATAAAATATGAATGGGTTGCAACAGTAATTAGAGTGGTGATTTGCTTTCTTATACTAACGGATCTCATGAAGGTTTTGTTAAGTTTTGTGTGATTGAAGTTTTCAAGTTTTGGGTGAGATCACGATGGGTGAAGGAATAAGGAGTGAAAAGAGCCTAAGCTTGGGGATGCCCATGTTCACCCCCATGTAATATTCATGGAGAACCAAGCAAACATTACTAGGGAAAAGCTTATACACAGAGTGTTATCAGTAGCGCTTGTTGAAATAACACGCTAGTGCTATCTAACAGTAGCGCGTCTCCTACAAAAAGCACTACTGCTATAACTGCTACACCGTTGCCCCAGGCTTGGTATAGTAGTAGCGCCCGTCCACAGACCACGCTGCTGCTAATGAAGTCGTAGCAGCACATTTTAAGGCAACAACGCTGCAACTAAGAAAAGGAAAAGAAAAGAAAAAAAGGAAAAAAAGAAAAAGAAAAAAATGAAAGCAATAGCAGTAGCGCGTGTTTGGGAAAGCGCTATAGCTACTTTAGCAATATCACTTTTCCACAACAAGTGCTATAGCTAACTTATCTATAGCGGTAGCATGTTTTCAAAACGCGCGCTATAACTAAGTAGCTATAACACGTGTTTTGAAAATGCGCTACCGCTAAGTTTGACTTGCCCGTGCGCGGGCGTCCCTCCTTCCCCCAATTCCTCAGATCTTCTTGCGTCTCCTACCTCTCCCTCGCTGCCCCTATTCCCTCGGCGCCCCCGCTCCCTCGCTGCCATGCTCCCTTGCCGCCCCTGCCCCCTCACCGTCATCGGAGGCGCGCGCCCTTGATGCCCCTGGAGCCACCCTCGTCCGCTCCTCGCCACCCTGCCTCCCTCGCCGTCCTGCCTCCCTCACTGTCACCGGAGCTGCCAACGCCACCGACCGGAGCCACCCTCGACACCCTCCCCACAACCATCTCCCCCGAGCACCCTCTTTGTAAGCCCCCACCCCTCCTCTCTAGGTTAATTTACTTAGGTGAATTTAGTTATGAACCCTAGGAATTAGCTAAGTTAACTAACTAGCTGGGTTAACTAGGTTGACTAGGTTAGAGCAAAATTTAGTTTAGAGCAAAATTTTAGTTAGGGCAGTAGGGTTTAATTAGGGCAGTAGGGTTTAGAGCAAAATTTTAGTTAGGGCAGTAGGTTTAATTATGGTTTTTGTTTTCATAGATGTTTTTTGAAAGAACAAAATGAAGAAAATGTTGCAACAGTGCTGCTAGTAGTATTTATAGTGGTACTAGTAGATGTTAATTAGGTTAGGGCAGTAGTGGTACTAGTAGATGTTAATTAGATGTTTTTTAGTTAGGGCAGTAGGATTTTACTACGTTAATTAGGTTAGTAGTGCTGCTAGTAGTAGTGGTACATTAGGTTAATTAGATGAAGTTAAATGAATGACCTAAATGAATGGAATTAGTAGTTAACTGAATTTTTCATTTCATCATTATAGAGCACTAAAGTTAACTGGATTTTGTTCTATTAGTAGTTAATTGAATTTTCTTCTACACTTAGTTTTTGAATTAGCTTGTGAAATTTCGACATGTATATCTGGACATGTGGTTGCTCATGTATATTTGGACATGTGCTACGTGGATATTTGAACATTGTTTACAGGGAATAATTTTGAGTGGCCTATGTTTTGCCTGAATGTTGATTCATTTCTGTTCTGGCAAATTTCAGGTGCTCGATTTGTCCACTTTGTAGCAAAGGTCATGCCGAAATTTTTTGTGAATTTCGGCATGTGCTACAAACTAGGACATATAGAGTGCCCAGGATTTGCCGCATGGGAATGAATCAATGTTCCTGTAAAACATTTGTAAACGATCCACACTTTTTTGCAAAAAGAGCAGCATAGGATTGCGACCGAAAGTGACTCGCCGTCTGAGGCATTGGTGAGGCCCAAGTTGGACACCCCATTCAACCAGGCCTTGAACATATTGAAAGGACTCCCAGTGGACACTCGGCCGTCGTATGGACGTGCGCACGACATTGGAGACGGCACCACATGGAAGAAGTACTACCATGAGACCGTCGAGGAGAAAAAGGAAAGATTGAGGTTAAACAAAGAAAACATCAACAAGAAGGTTGAGGTTTTAGTTGATAAGAAATTAGTTGAGACAGCCAAAGCAACGATAGCTACCGCAAGAGAGGAAATGGCAGCTTCATATAGTGTCTTGATTTCGGCTATCCTTAGTTGGAGCAAGCAAAATCCAGATAAAGAGGCATTGGACTTTCCCCCTTTTCCAACTTCTTCAGGAGCAGCTCGTTTAGCGTTGCACCAGCACCTGCTCACGCAACTGCACCTGCTCATAGCAGCCTGTCCTCCGTCTCTGGCGTGCTTGGCGGGGATTCATCTTTGGCTGAGCTCGACGCCCTCACGATACCTGTCACACCGACCCTCTTCAATATATGTATAATCTCCTGTTTCTGTTGCCTTTCGGATGTCTCACGTCGCAGACATGTCTTTGCAGGCTGACGTAATCCCGTGCACCAAATTGTACACCATCAGTGGCGAGAAGGGGGGCTTGGGAAATGTGACAATAGTGAAGCCGAAGGAACAATTGTTCCATAGCCGGCCGATCCCCCCGATATCTTCAAGGTTTCTGTGGCAGTGGCAAACCGGGCCACGAGAATTTGGCTCCTCCGGTAGAACTAGGGGGAGATGACGACAAGACCCCGCGGCGGCTTAGAGATTGCAAGAGTTGGGTCCTGTTGTGGCCGAAGAGTCTGCTTCATCTAGAGGCGGTCGGGAGCACACCCACGACCACGCAACCTTAGCAAGGTATGAACACCAACACCCCACCTACCCAATTAGCGCCGCCTGTCGTGCCGGGTGATAGCGGATGGCATGAGGAAGAGGCTCCATTAGTGGCCGATGATGTCGTTGTCATTGAAGAATGCTACCTCTTGAGCTTGCATTGGTTTTCCCTTGAAGAGGAAAGGGTGATGCAGCAAAGTAGCGTAAGTATTTCCCTCGGTTTTTGAGAACCAAGGTATCAGTCCAGTAGGAGGCTACACGCAAGTCCCTCGTACCTACACAAACAAATAAGAACCTCACAACCAACACGATAAAGGGGTTGTCAATCCCTTCACGGCCACTTGCAAAAGTGAGATCTGATAGAGATAATAATAAGATAAATATTTTGGTATTTTTATGATATAGATTGAAAAGCAAAGATTGCAAAATAAAGTAGATCAGAAATAATGCATAGTATAAACAGTTTCTTGCAATTCTATCATATTGGAAACATAAAGAGGTGGAGATATAGTTCCTCTCTCATAATAATTGCAAGTAGAAGTAGCAAGCACATGCATATTATATCCATCAAAATTATCATGTGCAATGGTAAAAGGCAACCCATCAGTTTTGAGAACCAAGGTATCAATCCAGTAGGAGACGACGCACAAGTCACCGAATACCTGCACAAACGATCAAGAACCTTGCAACACACGTGATAAAGGGGTTGTCAATCCCTTCACGGTCACTCGCAAAAGTGAGATCTAATAAAGATAATAAAGTAAATATTTTTGGTATTTTTGTTGTATAGATTGGAAAGTAAAGATTGCAAAATAGTAAACGAGATTCAACAATACGGAAAAGAGACCCGGGGGCCATAGGTTTCACTAGTGGCTTCTCTTGAGATAGCATGTATTACGGTGGGTGAACAAATTATTGTCGTGCAATTGATAGAAAAGCGCATAATTATGAAGACATCTAAGGCAATGATCATGAACATAGGCATCACATCCGTGTCAAGTAGACTGAAACGATTCTGCATCTACTACTATTACTCCACACATCCACCGCTATCCAGCATGCATCTAGAGTATTAAGTTCATAAGAACGGAGTAACGCATTAAGCAAGATGACATGTAGAGGGATAAACTCAAGGAATATGATATAAGCCCCATATTTTCATCCTCGATGGCAACAATACAATACGTGCCTTGCTGCCCCTACTGTCACTGGGAAAGGACACCGCAAGATTGAACCCAAAGCTAACCACTTCTCCCACAGCAAGAAAGATCAATCTAGTAGGCCAAACTAAACTGATAATTCAAAGTGACTTGCAAAGATATCAAATCATGCATATAAGAATTTAGAGAAGAACCAAATAATATTCATACATAATCTTTTTCATAAATCCACAATTCATCAGATCTCGGCAAACACACCGCAAAAGAGTATTACCTCGAATAGATCTCCAAGAACATCGAGGAGAACTTTGTATTGAGAATCAAAGAGAGAGAAGAAGCCATCTACCTAATAACTATGGACCTGAAGGTCTGTGGTAAACTACTCATGCTTCATCGGAGAGGCAATGATGTTGATGTAGAATCCCTCCGTGATTGATTCCCCCTCCGGCAGATCACCGGAAAAGGCCCCAAGATGGGATCTCACGGCTATAGAAGGTTGCGGCGGTGGAAACGTGGTTTCGTAACTCCCCCTGATGTTTTTAGGGTATAAGAGTATATATAGGCAAAAGAAGTATGTCGGTGGAGCTACAAGGGGCCCACAAGGGTGGGGGCACGCCCTCCTGCCTCGTGGATGCCTTGTTGGGTATCTGACTTCAACTCCAAGTCTTCTGGTTTGCTTTCGGTCCAAGAAAGATCATCGCGAAGGTTTCATTCCATTTGGACTCCGTTTGGTATTCCTTTTCTGCAAAAACTCTAAAATAGGAAAAAAACAGAAAGTGGCACCGGGCCTCCGGTTAATAGGTTAGTCCCAAAAATAATATAAATGAGCATATTAAAGCCCATTAAACATCCAAAACAGATAATATAATAGCACGGAATAATAAAAAAATTATAGATGCGTTGGAGATGTACCAAGCATCCCCAAGCTTAATTCATGCTCGTCCTCGAGTAGGTAAATGATAAAAACAGAATTTTGGATGTGGAATTCTACCTAACATATTTATCAATGTAATTTTCTCTATTGTGGCATGAATGTTCAAATCCGAAAGATTCAAGACAAAAGTTTAATATTGACATAAAAATAATAATACTTCAAGCATAATAACAAAGCAATCATGTCTTCTCAAAATAACATGGCCAAAGAAAGTTATCCCTACAAAATCATATAGTCTGGTTCTGCTCTATCTTCATCACACAAAGTATTTAATCATGCACAACCCCGATGACAAGCCAAGCAATTATTTCATAATTTTGATGTTCTCAAACTTTTTCAATCTTCACGCAATACATGAGCGTGATCCATGGACATAGCACTATAGGTGCAATAGAATGGTGGTTGTGGAGAAGACAAAAAGGAGAAGATAGTCTCACATCAACTAGGCGTATCAACGGGCTATGGAGAAGTCCATCAATAGATATCAATGTGAGTGAGTAGGGATTGCCATGCAATGGATGCACTAGATCTATAAGTGTATGAAACCTCAACAAAAGAAACTAAGTGGGTGTGCATCCAACTTGCTTGCTCACGAAGACCTAGGGAACTTTTGAGGAAGCCCATCATTGGAATATACAAGCCAAGTTCTATAATGAAAAATTCTCACTAGTATATGAAAGTGACAACATAGGAGACTCTCTATCATGAAGATCATGGTGCTACTTTGAAGCACATGTGTGGTAAAAGGATAGTAGCATTGCCCTTCTCTCTTTTTCTCTCATTTTTTATTTCGGCCTTTTCTATTTTTATGGCCTCTTTTTTTCTTTTTTTATATTTAGTCCGGAGTCTCATCCCGACTTGTGGGGGAATCATAGTCTCCATCATCCTTTCCTCACCGGGACAATGCTCTAATAATTAAGATCATCACACTTTTATTTACTTACAACTCAATACTTAGAACAAAATATGACTCTATGTGAATGCCTCTGGCGGTGTACCGGGATGTGCAATGATTCAAGAGTGACATGTATGAAAAATTATGAACAGTGGCTTTGCCACAAATACGATGTCAACTACATGATCATGCAAGGCAATATGACAATGATGGAGCATGTCATAATAAACGGAATGGTGGAAAGTTGCATGGCAATATATCTCGGAATGGCTATGGAAATGCCATAATAGGTAGGTATGGTGGCTATTTTGAGGAAGGTATATGGTGGGTGTATGGTACCGGCGAAAGTTGCGCGGTACTAGAGAGGCTAGCAATGGTGGAAGGGTGAGAGTGCGTATAATCCGTCGACTCAACATTAGTCATAACAAACTCACATACTTATTGCAAAAATCTATTAGTTATCGAAACGAAGTACTACGCGCATGCTCCAAAGGGGATAGATTGGTAGGAAAAGACCATCCCTCGTCCCCAACCGCCACTCATAAGGAAGACAATTGATAAATAAATCATGCTCCAACTTCATCACATAACAGTTCACCTAGGGTTGGGCGTTCGGTTCCCCCGAACCGATCGGCTCGGTACTTTAGTCTATTTGAAATTTCAGTCCTGTGGAAATGCTGACCGATCGGTCAATAGAAAATTAGCTAACCGAAGATTGTCAGCACTGAAATTTCGGTTCGGTCGTCGGTTCTACCGAACAGCACCGAGATATACTATTTAACAAGAGTCTGAATCGTTCCATTTATTCTGAGTGTACAGTACCCGTACTAGTAGCAGCACTTTATTCTCATGTGTAGTGCTTGTAGCTCTTCGTACTAGCTAAAGGCTACCCTCCTTGGTAAAATGAGCGGTGATGGGCTGGTAGCTGACACAAGTGGGGAAAGTACTTCTCTTTTACCCAAACTTTTACTCCGTAAAACGCAACATCGGCTCGTTGGGTCAGCCACTCCACTACCCGATGCTGCTGTGGGACTCGAGCACTGATAGAAAATAGACAAGTCCATGTTCACATGAAAGAGTGGCGATGATTCTTAAAAAGAAAGAGTAGCAATGGGCATGCAGGTCGGACCTACGTTGTTACTCGGTTTTTGGTCTGTTCGGGTAGCCGAGGGACATACCCGAATTCACCGGACTAGGTTCGGTTTTCAACGAATGCAAACCGAATGTGCTACCACAGTTTACGGTTTCGGTGAATTCGGCTTTGGTGTCGGTTAGTTCGGTTCGGTACATCGGTTTTCGGGTTATATGCCCGGCCCTAGGTTCACCATACGTGCATGCTACGGGAATCACAAACTTTAACATAAGTATCTCTCAAATTCACAACTACTCTACTAGCATGACTCTAATATCACCATCTTCATATCTCAAAACAATCATAAAGAATCAAACTTCTCATAGTATTCAATGCACTTTATATGAAAGTTTTTATTATACCCATCTTGGATGCCCATCATATTAGGACTATTTTTATAACCAAAGCAAA
Source organism: Triticum aestivum (assembly GCF_018294505.1). Classification (NCBI taxonomy): domain Eukaryota; kingdom Viridiplantae; phylum Streptophyta; class Magnoliopsida; order Poales; family Poaceae; genus Triticum; species Triticum aestivum. The sequence continues at coordinate 502,575,267 of NC_057801.1, read as the reverse complement.
TTACCATGCTTGTTGGGGATATAACTCTTAAGTGTAAACCGCCCAGGAGGGGCCGGTTCACCCTCAACTACATTGAAGCCCATAAAGACCAGGAAGATGGCGCTTTACTGATGAAGCTTAGAGGCCCAGAGCCCAAAGGCGGATTAGGGCCCATAGTTGTAAACCGCTATGATTGTATAACTTGTGTTGTAAGTTAGGAAAGGGGAGACCGAGTCGGACACTTGTATGAGCTGACATCGGGACTCTGTAAACCGGTCGGGCGTCAACCTGTGTATATAAAGGGATGACCCGGCGGCGGTTCAGGGGACAAGAAACAACAACTCGAGACTCAGGCAAAGCATATTTCGCTCCTTGGTCATCGAAACCCAATCAATTCCATCACAACTAGACGTAGGATTTTACCTTCATCTTAAGGGGTCGAGCTAGTATAAACTCTCGTGCCCTTTGTCCGGTTTAACCCCTTCAAGCTAACCCGTCGCGATGGCTCCATGACTAAGTCCTTTCATGAGGACATCTGACGTGATATTTCTATGACAGTTGGCACCCACCGTGGGGCTATCACACGATGGTTTCGAGTTCTTGAAGGGCATATTTGAAGGACTCAAAGGGTACGCGGTTGGCCGGATGACCAAGAGTCATCGCGGCAAGCTCTACATCAACGACGCGAGATGGGGCCCCGAGGCCGGCTATTGAGTACGAGTACCGGGTCCCCTTTGGCGGGATTCACGTTTTCATCGGCAAGATCGGCGAACCAGGCCCTTAGCCGGACATCTGCACCGACCTCATCGAGACGGCTCAGCGTGCAAGTCCCACCCGGATTCAGCCTGCCATGAAGCGTGCGTTCGTAGGATGTGTCCATGGGATCGGATCTGAACCGGTGTCCGAAGGTGAGACGGTCGTTTATTCCGATGGCGAGTCATCTACCGGTGAAACAGAGTCCATGTACCAAGTTCATGACGGTGTGTTTGAAGGGTATTCCGTTGGCACTAGTATTTCGGAATTTCTTGAACCGCCAAACTGAGTTGCAATCTTCATGGCCGGTACACAGCCAACCTTACAAAATTCTACTGCGGCGGCATTGGGTTCCGGACCGGCAGCTGGGGTAGGAGGCTCCGCACGCCGGCTGGCTCAAGTTCTGTCCGGTTTGTTGGACGATTGGACAACGTTATTGGCACAACAGTTACCCCGCGAGACTCAAGATCGGCATAACGCAGAGGTCACTAAACTACGGGATCAGATAACTCAGGCCAAGGAGGACTTGGCAGCTGAGGAAACCAGGATGGTAGAGGAACGGGCCGCTTTAGACGCCCAGGCACAGAGGATTCAGGCCGAGAATTATCACCTTTTGCTGGATCAGAATGCCTCGAATGAAGTATTGAGGAGGAGACATCAGTCTCGCTTGCCGGTGGATTACAATGCGATGAATCTCTTCAATACGCCAGGGGCAGGAACCAGCAACCCGGCAGCCGCTGTAAACCGGACTATCATGCCCAGGATCGGAGCGCCGGATCAACCTCAGGTGATGGGTCCACCTCGACGAACCGACAACCCACCGTGGTACACAACACCCCTGCCGGGTCACTTCTCTACCCCTTTGGATAACATGATAGCAGTAGCATCCCAGCTGGCAGCTATTTCGATGGAGGGTGAATCGCCAGCGCCGGTTGAAACACGGCAGACCAGGGATCTTCTTCAGACTACTATGGTACAACAGCAGGCTTACTCATACAGCCGAGACATGATTCACACCAGCCCCCGTCCGAGCAAAAGCTATAGCAGGCACATAGATGAACCAGAGGTGTCCAGCAGTGCGCAGCGTCATAATGCCCCTCAAGGTCCTAATCCGGCGCGCGGTGAGGTAAATGCTCAGGATGTGGTGGATAATGGCAGAGCATGAAGGGAGGCTGCTTTAGCAGCACAATATGCGAGTCGTTATCAACCCGCCCCGGTTCAGCCAACAGCGTTAGTAGACCGCGGCACCGGGCTTGCTTTCAGTTCCTGGGGAGTACCGTGTCTCATTCCGACTCTCCGTAATGTGCGACTGCCCAAGGATTTCAAGGGTCCACGTAAGGTGCCTAATTACACCGCTGATCAACCACCTGAGGCGTGGGTTGAAAGTTATGAGATGGCAATGGAGATGCTGGATGTGGATGAAGCGGCCTGTGCAAAATACTTTATGATGATGTTGGAAGGGACAACCCGTACTTGGTTGAAGAACCTGCCAGCTAACTCCATCGAGTCATGGGACCATTTGAAGGCCTAGTTTATAGCAAATTTTAAGGATACGTGCAAACAGCCTATGTCCATTGTGGATCTGGATGCTTGTGTTCAAGGAGAGAACGAGTCAACAACTCATTGGGTGCGTCGGGTTTTGGAAGTCTTGCATTCGTTAGGCTGCATTAACGTTGGCCAAGCAATCATAACACTGGAGCGTAATTGCCGGTTTAAGTCACTAAAGATGAAGTTGGGACGGCTCAAGCCCACTGCAATGACATGGGAACCCTTATGGCAGCCTTGGTAAAGTATGCCGATTTTGATAACACCAAGGATCCCGATTCTGATGAGGAGAAACCGGAGAAGGGAAAGAAGAACGGCGGTGCAAAGGGACAGCATCACAACCAAGGAAGCCATGGGAATAATGGTAAGCGCAAAGCAGATAATTCAGATTTTGTGGCTAACACCAATATGCAGCGTCGTACGGGCAAACTGCCCCAGCGCGGTGGAGGGATGAATTTGGAGCGTTTGTTAAACCAGCCCTGCCCAAAGCACGGGACCAAGGAGGTTCCAGCAACACATCTTTGGAAAGATTGTTACATTATGAAGGAGTTCAAAAACTTTGATCTCTTCCGATATGATCAGGGTCCGTCGGGCGGTTCAGGTCCAGGTTTTCATGGTGGCGGCGGTTCAAACTCTGGATTCCAAAATAATCAGGGCAACCAGAACAACCAAGGTGGTAATAACCAGCAGAATAATCATGGGAATCAGCAGCAGTCAGGTTATCAGAGTCACCCAAAGCAGTTGAATGGCGGGCAGTATCATGTGTTCACTACTAGTTTGTGTAAGCGCGATCAGAAGCTTCACAAGAGGGCAGTTAATGCTATTGAACTGGCAGTGCCACGTTACTTGCGGTGGTCCGAGCAGCCCATTGTGTGGATCAGAGAGGATCATCCACCCCGGGTTGATAATCCGGGTCATCTGGCTTTGGTGGTGGCACCTCAGGTAGGAGGTTATAAGTTTACCAAGGTGCTGATGGATGGAGGTAGCGGTATCAACATCCTGTACTATGAGACTTTCCGTCGCATGGGGTTGACAGACAAGAGTCTTAAACCGTCTAACACTATTTTCCATGGTGTAGTACCAGGTAAATTGGCATATCCTGTTGGCAAGATCGCTTTGGAGGTTGTGTTTGGAGATGAGCATGATTCCAGGTCTGAAACATTAACCTTTGAAGTGGTGAAAATCCAGAGCCCATATCATGCACTGTTTGGACGGCCGGCTTATGCAAAGTTCATGGCGAGGCCCTGCCATATTTATTTACAGCTCAAAATGCCGGGTCATAAGGGGACCATCACAGTTCATGGAAGTCGTAAGATCGCTTTGGATTGCGAGGAGGGTGATGCGGCCTATGCTGAGTCGGTTTGTGCTACAAAGGAGCTGAAGTTTATAAAGACAATGTTGATTGATCCAGCAGACATGACCCCTCTGAAGAAGCCCACCACTGAGCATCACCCGACCCTGAAGTTCAAACCGGCTGATGAGACTAAACTTGTTGACTTTGTTCCTAGCGATTCATCAAAGCAGTTTAGCATCAGCACCAACCTGGATCCGAAATAGGAAAGTGTGCTCATCGAGTTCATCCGTGAGAACCGGGACATTTTTGCATGGAAGCCTTCTGACATGCCAGGTGTACCGAGGGAACTCGTTGAGCACACTCTCAATATTGATCCCAAGTTTAAACCGGTCAAGCAGTTTCTTCGCCGCTTTAACGTGGAAAGACGCAAGGCTATTGGTGAGGAGGTAGCTCGGCTGTTGGCTGCTGGGTTTATCGTCGAAGTGTTTCACCCTGAGTGGTTGGCTAATCCAGTGTTAGTCCTTAAGAAAAACGGCACTTGGCGCATGTGTGTGGACTACACATATTTGAACAAAGCTTGTCCAGCAGATCCTTTTGCCCTCCCGCGCATTGATCGGATCATTGATGCGACGACGGGTTGTGAGAGTCTGAGTTTCTTGGATGCCTATTCAGGTTATCATCAGATCAAAATGGCAGTTAAGGACCAGGAGAAGACAGCCTTCATCACTCCCTTTGGAGCCTTCTGCTATGTTTCTATGCCTTTTGGGCTCAAGAGTGCCTAGGCAACTTATCAGCGCTGTGTGCAGAATTGTCTTCACACTCAGATTGGGCGCAATGTTCATGCCTATGTGGATGACATTGTAGTAAAATCCAGGAAGAAGGAGACATTGATAGATGATCTCAAGGAGACCTTTGACAATCTTCGGGTTTGTAAGATGATGCTTAATCCGGACTAGTGTGTCTTCGGTGTTCCGGTAGGCAAGCTCTTAGGCTTTCTGGTGTCCAATAGAGGCATCGAAGCTAACCCCGAAAAGATCAAGGCGATTACATCGTTGGCTAAACCGGCCTGTATTAATGATGCTCAGCATCTGGCAAGTCGAATTGCAGCCCTAAGCCGGTTTATTAGCCGCTTGGGAGAGAAGGCGATGCCTCTATATCAGATGTTGAAGAAAACAGACACTTTTGTCTGGAGTGGTGCGGCTGATGCGGCGTTTGAAGACTTGAAGCGGCAATTGGCTGAACCGCCGGTCCTTGCTGCTCCGGTTGACAAGGAGCCCTTGTTATTGTACGTGGCTGCTAATGCCCGTGCTATCAGTGTGGCAATTGTGGTTGAGCGCTAGGAGGCTGGGAAGGAATATCCGGCTCAACGGCCGGTTTACTATATCAGCGAAGTGCTTATCGAGTCAAAGCAAAGATATCCGCATTGGCAGAAGCTGGTATATGGGGTTTTTATGGCAAGTCGGAAGCTCAAGCAATACTTTCTAGGCCATCCCATCACAGTGGTCAATTCTGCTCCTTTGGGTGATATAATTCAGAACAGGGAGGCAACTAGTCGGGTTGCAAAGTGGGCAATTGAGCTTGGTCCACGTGGGTTGAAGTATATGCCTCGGACAACCATCAAATCTCAGGCGCTTGTTGACTTCATCAATGATTGGACCGAGTTACAGGCACCAGAGGACAAACCGGATAACACATACTGGACTATTCACTTTGATGGATCCAGGCAATTGGAGGGCTCGGGGGCTGGAGTTGTCCTTACTTCCCCTCGAGGTGATAAAATTATTTATGTTCTCCGCTTAATGTTTCCTTGTACTAACAATGTAGCTGAGTACGAAGCGTTACTCCATAGTCTCTGTGTATCCAAGGAAATGAATTTAAGCCGAGTATGATGCTTTGGAGATTCTGATCTGGTGGCCCAACAAGTTTCTGGCACATGGGATTCTAAGGATCCCCTCATGGCGGCTTACAGACGCGAGGTGGATATTGTGGCGGGTCACTTCAAAGGTTATCAGGTTGAGCATATTGATCGGCGTAAAAACGAAGCAGCAGATGCTTTAAGCCGGCTTGGATCTCAATGTAAACCGGTACCACCCAATACCTTTTTAGATATCTTGCATAATCCGTGTGTTAAGTTGCCTATACAGGAGGATTTAGTTGTTCCTGATCCGGAGGCCCAATTGGTGGCTGCTTTACATGTCATTCCGGATTGGACGGTTCCATATTTGGCATATATGAACCGGGGCGAGCTACCAGATGATGAGGTTCTAGCCAGACAGCTAGTCCGGCGATCCAAGTCCATGGTTATTCACAATGGTGAGTTACACCGCTGCAGTGTTTCAAGCGTATTCCAGCATTGTATTTCTCCTAAAGAAGGCCAAGAGATTCTATGTGAGATCCATGAAGTGGGATTGTGGTCACCATGCCGGTTCAACGTCCCTGGTGGCTAAAGCTTTTCATCATGGTTTTTATTGGTTGACAGCTCATGCTGATGCGGAGGATCTGGTAAAGCGGTGTGATGCTTGTCAGAAATTTTCATGACGAGCTCATGTTCCGGCTCAAGAGCTATGGATGATTCCAATCACTTGGTCATTTGCTACTTGGGGGCTTGATATGGTGGGACCTTTTAAGCGCTCCAAGGATAAGAAGACCCACCTGTTGGTTGCGGTTGACAAGTTCACTAAATGGGTTGAAGCGGAGCCCGTAAGCAAGTGTGATGCAGCTACGGCGGTTCAATTTCTCAAAAAGATTATCTTCCGCTTTGGCTTTCCACACAACATCATCACGGATAATGGCACAAACCTTTCTAAAGGTGAGGTGGAGGATTTCTATCAAAGAGAGCACATCTGGCTTGATATAGCATCGATGGCTCACCCCCAGTCCAATGGTCAAGCTGAGAGAGCTAATCAAGAAATCTTGAAAGGCATCAAGCCCCGGCTCATGGTTCCTTTAAAATGGACGCCGGGTTGTTGGGTGGAAGAGTTACCTTCTGTGTTATGGAGCATCAACACCATCCCCAATAGATCAACGGGTTACACACCTTTCTTCATGGTTTATGGGGCAGAGGCGGTCCTCCCAAGTGATATTCGTCATGATTCGCCCCGGGTTGCTAACTATGTTGAAGCGGACAATGAGCAAACACGCCAGGAGACGTTGGACCTGTTAGATGAAAAGCGGGACATGGCTTTGGCTCATTCGGTGGTTTATCAGCAAGACCTACGGCGTTATCACAGCCGCAGGATTAAAACAAGAACTTTTCAAGAAGGCGACTCAGTGCTCCGGCTCATCCAGGATCAGACCGATATGCACAAGTTATCCCCACCTTGGGAAGGGCTCTTTGTGGTCAGCAAGAATCTGCACAATGGATCATACTACCTCATTGACGTTCGAGACAACTCACGCAGCTCTGAGGAGGAGACCCGGCGGCCATGGAACATAGCTCTCCTTTGGCCTGACTACACTTGAGGCATAGGCTTCTATTATGTACATATTTTGACAATGTATATATTATGATCAATATAATAAACCGGCATCCTTGCTATAAGCAGGGCCTATGCTCTTTTTCCTCAAATATCTTTTGGGTTACATGGGGGCTTCAGCTGACAAAGCAGAGTACTACCTGTTAAACCGGCTATCATGCCACAATACAGCTTGGGAGCTTCACACCCAAGGGGCCAAAGAGAGTCTGGATGCTATGCACAGCTCAAACATAGGCACCCATTGAGCACAGCTCACAAAGTTACTTGGGGGCTCTTTGTGCACTGCAACAAAGAGTTTGAAAGGACCCTTGTAATATGCTATCAAGCACGGCTTGGAAGCCTGGTGTATTCACCTAAAACCCCGGGTTAACTTGCCTTCATCAAGTAAGCCACTCCTATCCAGGTAATCCTGGCACGACCCGCCGAACGTTTGACAAGTCAATCTTATACAGACCCTGAACTTGTCAGAGTTAAAACGACGATTGGTTAGTTGGAGGTCCATCTTAAAAGGCTTTGCAAAATGGTTTAACTCAGCAGCCTGGCAGCCCATGAAAAGCCTCATATTTGGGCCTAGCAGCCCTTGAAAAGCCTCGACTACACGGTTTTTGTTTGCTTTTTGCCAAGTTTTACTCTTTGATAAAATTTATCTTGAACCAGTGTCCATTGACCCGGTGTGGCTTTTCAGTCATCTTAATTGCCTGGAGTTTATTAACCCGGCTTGGTTTTCAACTACAAGTTGTCTGACTATATTCATTATTAAACCGGTGTTATAATACCCGGTCTGGTTTTGATTACATGTCGCCAGTTTGATCATCTGGTGTTCATCACAACCCAATATGGTTTATCATATACACCAGCACTGCATGGTGGGAGTTTTCAATACTCATGATTTGGGTTTTCACCCTTACTACAATCAAAGTTGGTAAACCAAGTACGTGATTTAATATCATAGGTATGAGTTATTTCATATTTTAAATATTTATTCAGCCTTGGTAATCAACCAGGCTTTGTATTGGGCATTATGACCCGTCCGGCGGTAAACCGCCAGGACAATTCTTTTTATGCAGACATCAGCATCGCATGAAATTATCAAAGTGTATAATTAAGCATAGCAAATATCATGGCGGATCAAACAACGTCATGTATCAGTACCGCAGATCAAAGTATCTTTACTAGCCTATTACAAGGCGCTTTGAGGCCCAAAATAATAATTGTTTTTACACAGAACAAAGTCTGTGACAATAACACAATGGCCGGATTAAGACTCATCGCCAGGTTGACGTGAAGTTGATGGATCCTCAGGCGTCGGTTCAACCTCCTCCTCCCCACCTAGTGGCTGGAAGTCAATGGTGGTCCAGTCAATCCGGGTTAGAGCTTGAAAGACAGCCTCTTCACTTATAAGATTCGATGGTTCAACGTCAGGGGCATAAGTGTGCTTACGAATGGGCGGAATAAGGTTCTGCACTTCTTTCACAGCAGTGTCAACTCGATGATTGTTGGCATCATAGAAAGGCCGATGCGAAGTCAAGTTCACTTCTTCAGCCAATTGACTTGCTATTGGACGCATCTCTTTGGTCAGGCCTTTGAGGGCTTCATTACCAAATGCTGATCTGTTTTCTTGTTCATCCGGATAGCCCTTGGCAATATCAACTAGATCCATGTCAGCTATCCATGATTTGGCACGAGTCAGTGCTAACAAAGCACCCGCCCTGGCAGCAGATCGCTTCAACTCCTCTATCTGAGCAGGAGTCATTGATAGCCTGTCCAAAGTATCCTTGATCAAAGTTGGTGCCGGTTTGTTGTACGAAGCTGCACAGATGACTCGTTGGGCACCGGTATACAGTTCCTCAATCAATGTGTAAGTTGCCTTCAACTTCATCCGCATATCTACGCCCAGATGAGCAATGCGATTACCTGCAATGGTTTCAGAATTTAATGTTAAACCGGCAGAGTTGAAGATATTTCAGAACAGGCTATTACAAAGTACTTACCAAAAATTGTAGAAGTCATGGCGTTCACTTGATGTTTCAGCCCCGTCAGCTCTTCCGCCACCGGTTTAAGAGCTGCTTCAGCGTCTTCAGCCCGCTTTAACAAAGCAGCCTTCTCAGTTTCCCAGTCGGTACGTTCATTTTTGAAGCCATCCTTCAATTGTTCCATGGATGTCAAAGCACCCTTTAGCTCCTCTTTGGCTTTAGAGGTCTCTTCTTGCTGGGACTTGATGTTTTCTTGAAGATCAGCGATTTGAGATTCTTTGGTATTTATATCGGTCTGCAAACGTCAGATGATGAAGTTGTTAAAGTCCCAAGCACATAACAAGTTATATACTTGGCACTTGGGGGCTAATGTGGATTGCTTCTTAAAACGGATATTTTAAAGTCCCAAGGCTCAATACAAGTATTAAGCTTGGCACTTGGGGGCTAATGCACAATTGATCAGTTAAAGGTGAAGGCAGTTGATAAGGATAAAATGCTTAACAGAAAGTCCTGGTTTGTCTTCAAGAGACAAACCTACCCTTGGGGGCTACAATGGAGGTGATATACAGGACAAAGCAAATTTCAAAGCATTTTGAAGATTACCTCATAGCGTTCCTTCATTAAGTTTACCAAATCGGCCTCATAATCCCGGCTTGTGTATAGGCGGTTTAGGAATCCGGAATGGAGTTCCTCGGCGCTAGGGTTAATGAAGCTGGATAAGTCGGTTTTCCCTTTCCCCTTGCCCATAGCAGTGAATTCCTCCTTGGCAGTATGTTTTGACAAGGCGACTGGGTTGCCAGGGATAGTGTGACCAGTACCAGTGATAACAACATCATCATCACCGCCTTTTGATGGGGTTGGCGGATTGACAGTATCCCTGGTCGGGCTTAGCACATCTTTGTCCTTGGCCGGGCTTGGAGGATCAGCATGTGGACTGGCCAGGTTAACTTCTAGCGGATCAGCATAGGAATCCTGATTTTGGGGTACATGATCATCAATGGCGATATCAGCATCTCTATTAGCACCTTCTGAAGTTCTGTCCGGTTCAACCTCTTCAGTAGGGACATTGGTTTTTGCCTTCTTGCTCAGACGGGCTTTGGCGCTGTAATATTAAAAACAAGAGGTCAGTTGGTAAACCGGCGCAAGAAAACAAAGTTAAAGCCAGTATATTTACCCAGGGACGGTCTTGAGGGGAGGAATTTGAGTGGTTGATGAACCGCCAGATGAAGACACCTGGTAATTCAAATCAGACGGATTAAGTGGGTATCGGAAGCAACCCTTCAAGGGATAAGATTTTTTGTGAGAACAAGAAACCTCTGGACGACGCTTCCGGGTTGGTGTATCCGGTAAATCGGAAGAAGTGACTTGCTGGCCACTGTGCCGGGTTGTGCGACGACCTTCAACTTGCTGTGTCTTCAAAGAAAATTGCGGATCCAAATGAGCAAGAGGGTGAGAGTATTTTACTTTTCGAACTGCACGGCGAAATCTTTGAACCGACACAAGATCTGAATCAGAGGAAAGAGAGATTACCTCTACATGGTCCGCACGACTGGCCTCCGCATCATCCTGGGAATAGTCATTGTCAATAAGGTGTATGAAAAAGGAACCAAGGGAGTCAAGTTCTACCTCTTGATCCGATTCATCAACGTCTTCTCGCGAATCAGAGGACTCGGCGGTTTTCTTCTTGGCTGCTTTCTTCATGACTTTGCTTTTTGGACGAGGAGCCCTCACCGGTTTATCTGAAGTTTTCCTTTTCCAGAAAGAATCTTTGGCCTGTAAAATCAAACAAAGGATTATTAGAACAATGTTAAAGCAGAGACGGATCAATAAAAGTACAAAAGGTAAACTTCTTACTGCTGGCGGTTTGTTGGAGGTGTAAAAAGGAGCCAATCCGGTCTTGCTACATTGAGCGATCGGTTCATCCAACATCTTCTTCACGGCTTCAGTGAATTCCTCATCAGTCAGTTCAATCTCATGAAACCGTTGAGGGTCTTTGATGTTTCTGGTATATTCATGCATCAAACTGGAGTGGCGGCTTAAGGGAAGGATACCCCATGAAACCCAGCATCGAACAAGGTCAATGCCGGTCAATCCATTTGCTAGAAAGGCCCGGAGCTTAGCAAGTTGAGGAGCGTAAGCTTGTCATTCTTTGGCTGTAAGCCATGGTGGCAGTGAATGTCCATTGCCGAGCCGATGAGCACGGTAACCCGGCAGAGGGTTTTCGTCAGCAGGTGCGGTGTTCTGACAGTAGAACCAGGCTTTGATTCCAGTCCTTTGGATGGCTATGGTGTTTGGCATGAGGGAAATCAACTTCCTTCCTCTTTTGAATTGATACACCGCCAAGTTCAGTGTTGGACCCGTCAGAAAATTCGGTTCGGAGGTTTAAGTGGAAAAGGTTTTGGAAGAGCTCAACCATTGGTTCTTCTTGAAGGTAAACTTCGCAGAACACTTGAAAGTTGCATATATTGGACACAGAATTTGGTCCAATGTCTTTAGGATGGAGTTGGAAACTAGCTAGCACATCCCGGAAAAACTTTGAACCGGGGGGGGGGCTAAAACCCCGGTCTAAATGCTGCATGAATACAATCACTTCTCCATCTTGAGGTACTGGAGGGCACTCAGGGCCAGGAACTCACCAATGAAGGACATCTTTCTTGGCCAAAGCGTCAGTTAAAACATATCCATTCAACTGTGTCTCTGTGATCCGGGAAGGAACCCAGTTGCAAGCGGCGAATTGCTTGGTCATTTTGGAAAACTGAAAAAGTACAAAGGCCGGTTTACGACTCAAGGTTGATGTGCACAAACCGGTGTTAATCCGGGGAATTTAATCAAGGTGTATAAACATGTTAAACCGGCTATTGCTATTCAAGTCAGGATGGTGGTTTAAAGTGAGGGCTAATGGTACCAGGCGGATTATGATTTTCTACAAGTTAAACCGCTTAGGGGGGAAGCAGCAGAGCTGAAATTCACTAAGTGTTGTAGAAACAAGTTTCACAAAATGATGATATAATTTTGGATGTACCGAGGTTCAGTAAAAGAAATTTTACTGAGCCCTACAATGGCGCTAAGCAGAACAAAGAAGGTCCAGATGGGATTTTTTCAGAGACAGCAAGATGCTACAGTATGGCAGATTGAAACTATGGATCTAGCCGCAAAAGAAAACTACCAAGCCTAGCTAGATTCGGTAAAGAGGCTAAGGGAAAGGCGGAGAAGCACTGACGAACATAGACGAACACAGATGAACACGAAGCCCTAATGGAGATCTAGGGTTAAGGGAAGAAAACTTACTGGGTTCTCAGGAGCAGTGGAGGAGAGTGCGGATCTCTGGAGCGTTTCAGGTTGATGCAGCGGCCCGAGATGAGGCAGAAGCTTTGAGGTTGATGGCGGCGGCGATACTTGAGCTCTTCGGGTCGCGAGGAGGAAGATGAGAGGCAAGGGTAGAAAATGGAAGGACCCCCTGGTCTTATTTATAAAGGAGCAAGAAGATAAGCGACAGGCGCGAGAATCGAGGAGCCTGAAGCGGCAAGGGGCGCAGTTGTCGCCTCGATCTTCGAGATATAATTAATAAAGGGAATCTTTTTATCTTTTTATACAGAGATGACGTCATGACAATCCGTTGCTGTGTCCAGAGGATGACATCACAGCGGTTTAACAAAAGTTTACAAGAGAAGACATCATGGCAGTTTACAAGAAACGTAAGAAGATGTTCACTAAATTTCTCTAAGTATTGAAGATTGACATGAACTGGTTCAAATCAACCTGGGGCCTAATGTTGGGGATATAACTATTAAGTGTAAACCGCCCAGGAGGGGGCGGTTCACCCTCAACTACATTGAAGCCCATAAAGACCAGGAATATGGCGCTTTACTGATGAAGCTTAGAGGCCCAGAGCCCAAAGGCGGATTAGGGCCCATAGTTGTAAACCGCTATGATTGTATAACTTGTGTTGAAAGTTAGGAAATGGGAGACCAAGTCGGACACTTGTATGAGCCGGCCTCAGGACTCTGTAAACCGGCCGGGCGTTAACCTGTGTATATAAAGGGACGACCCGACGGCGGTTCAGGGGACAAGAAACAACAACTCGAGACTCAGGCAAAAGCGTATTTCACTCCTTGGTCATCGAAACCCAATCAATTCCATCACAACTATACGTAGGCTTTTACCTTCATCGTAAGAGGCCGAACTAGTATAAACTCTCGTGTCCTTTGTCCGGTTTAACCCCTTCAAGCTAACCCGTCGTGATGGCTCCACGACTAAGTCCTTTCATGAGGACATCTGAAATGATATTTCCATGACAATGCTGTTCTAAACGACTCTCAAAATAATATAAGTGAAGCATGAGAGATCAACAATTTCTATAAAATAAAACCAACACCGTGCTCTAAAAAGATATAAGTGAAGCACCAGAGCAATATTGTCTAGCTCAAAAGATATAAGTGAAGCACATAGAGTATTCTAATAAATTCTGATTCATGTGTGTCTCTCCCAAAAGGTGTGTATAGCAAGGATGATTCAGGTAAACTAAAAATAAAAAAACTCAAATCATACAAGACGCTCCAAGCAAAACACATATCATGTGGTGAATAAAAATATAGCCTCAAGTAAAGTTACTGATAGTCGAAGACTAAAGAGGGGATGCCTTCCGGGGCATCCCCAAGCTTAGGCTTTAGGTTGTACTTGGATTTTACCTTGGGTGCCTTGGTCATCCCCAAGCTTAGGCTCTTGCCACTCCTTATTCCAAAATCCATCAAATCTTTACCCAAAACTTGAAAACTTCACAACACAAAACTTCAACAGAAAATCTCATGAGCTTCGTTAGTATAAGAAAACAAACCACCACTTTAAGGTACTGTAATGAACCCATTCTTTATTTATATTGGTGTTAAACCTACTGTATTCCAACTTCTCTATGGTTCATACCCCCCGATACTACTCATAGATTCATCAAACTAAGCAAACAATACACGAAAAACAGAATCTGTCAAAAACAGAAGTCTGTAGCAATATGTAACTTTTGAATACTTCTGTAACTCTAAAAATTCTGAAATAAACTGGTGGAAGTGAGGAATTTGTCTATTAATCATCTTCAAAAAGAATCAACGTAAAATCACTCTTCTATAAAAAATGACAGCTATTCTCGTGAGCGCAAAACTTTCTGTTTTTTACAGCAAGATTGCAAAGACTTCACCCAAGTCTTCCCAAAGGTTCTACTTGGCACAAACACTAACTAAAACATAAAACCACATCTAAACAGAGGCTAGATGGATCATTTATTACTAAACAGGAACAAAAAGCAAAGAACAAAAATATAATTGGGTTGCCTCCCAACAAGCGCTATCGTCTAACGCCCCTAGCTAGGCATTGATAATTTCAATGATGCTCACATGAAAGACAAGAATTGAAGCATAAAAAGAGCATCATATATCACGTGAAATACATATAAGTCTAACATAATTCCTATGCATAGCATTTTATAAGCAAACAAATTATCATAGCAAGCAAAAACTAGCATATGCAAGGAAGCGAGAAAAAAAAACAATAGCAATCTCAACATAACGAGAGGTAATTTAGTAACATGAAAATTTCTACAACCATATTTTCCTCTCTCATAATAATTACATGTGGGATCATAAGAAAATTCAACAAAATAGCTATCACATAAAATATTTTCAACATGATCCACATGCATGCGAAGTTGAAACTCTTCCAAAATAGTGGGATTAACATTAACTAAAGTCATGACCTCTCCAAACCCACTTTTATCAAAAAGTTCATAAGATTGAACATTCTCCAAATATGTGGGATCTAAAGTTGACACTCTTCCAAACCCACTTTCAATAATATTGCAAACACTATTATCAATATCATATTCATCATGGGGCTTAAATGTATTTTCAAGATCATAAGAAGAATCACCCCAATCATGATCATTGCAACAAATAGTAGATATAGCAAAACTAGCATCCCCAAGCTTAGGGTTTTGCATATTATTAGCACAATTGACATCAAGAGAATTTATAATAACATCATTGCAATCATGCTTTTCATCGAAGGAACTATCAAGTATGGGTGCAATAACAATGATATCATGTTTAACATAAGGAACTATAGCGAAGTCTTCTTCATAAATATTGGCATCATGGCCACAAGAATAGCAAGCATCATGTTTATCAAGGGATATTTCAATCAAATCATCGGAATCATAATTATCTATAGATTCATGCAAATGATTATTTCTTTCCAAAGCTGCGATCATTCTTTCAATAAACTCTTTGACGCATTATGAGCATAGTTTTCATAGCAATATTTAAGTATGTCACAGATTCGTAGAGAGTCATATCATACTTTTCAATCAAAGAAGCAACTTCATAAGCACCCTTAAAAGCAACAAATTCTTCAATATGTTCGATATCATAGTAACTATAAACAACCTTTGCATAAGAAGATAAGATTTCATTATTATTAAACTCACATAGGTAGGGAAGGTGTTTTTAGGGTTCTTAGAGCAACAAGTAAAGTCATAAATTTCACAAAGATTCCAAGCATAACACAACAATCTGTTTATTTGATCCCATAAGAGTCTCCCTTTTTCAGACAAACGATGACGCACAAAATGAGCATGCTCATCTAAAGATTTCCCATCAACTAGGCTAGTTGGGGTTTCAGCACGAGCACATAAGGATTGAAGATGATCCAAGTAGAACACTTTAAGTGGATCCATATCAACAGATTTTTAGCTAGTAAAGATGCAAGCACATAGAAGGCACATGGAAACACAAACAAAAAGACATATGGGAAGAAGGCAAAGAAAAGGCAAAGGTTTTTGAAAATTGTTTTAGAAGTGGGAGAGAGGAAAACGAGAGGCGAATGGCAAATAATGTAATGCAAGGGAGAAGAGTTTATGATGGGTACTTGGTATGGCTTGACTTGGCATAGATCTCCCCGGCAACGGTGCCAGAAATCCGTCTTGCTGCCTTCTGAGCTTGCGTTGGTTTTCCCTTGAAGAGGAAAGGGTGATGCAGCAAAGTAGTGTAAGTGTTTCCCTCACTTTTGAGAACCAATGTATCAATCCAGTAGGAGACGACACACAAGTCACCGAATACCTGCACAAACAATCAAGAACCTTGCAACCAACGCGATAAAGGGGTTGTCAATCCCTTCATGGTCACTCGCAAAAGTGAGATCTAATAGAGATAATAAAGTAAATATTTTTGCTATTTTTGTTGTATAGATTGGAAAGTAAAGATTGCAAAATAGTAGAGATTCAATAATATGGAAAAAAGATGCAATATAATGGAAAAGAGACCCGGGGGCCATAGGTTTCACTAGTGGCTTCTCTCGAGATAGCATGTATTACGGTGGGTGAACAAATTACTTGTCAGGACCCCGACTCGATGTCACATCGATCTAGCCGGTAACACCTCATATCACTTTGCGGCCTCACGCACGGTATCCCCACGGGTGTCGCCTTACCTTAGCCCGGGACCGTTTGCGCCTTTTGGCTCACGTATATGATAGTGTCGCTAGCATCCATATGATAAAGAGCCCGGGCTGACATGACTAGTCGTAAACCCAAAGTGGCACAGACTTACAGGGACAGGCATCCATGACCCAGCTTCGAACGTGTCGGTCATCAGCAAGTGGGTCCGGGCTGTAGAACTGGGCTAGCAGGACTCCGGTAAACCGGGCTGTAGCGGGCTAACAGGACTCCGGTACTCAAAGCGTGACATTTCCCCGAAGGGACAGACACAGGAACGAAGAAGGACACATGCCGACCAGCCTAAGTGTTCCAGAGCAGTAGCAAGCTACCATGGCTCAGCGGTAACACTAGGAGACATTTCCCGGTAAGATAGGCTACTAAAGATAAACAACTAGATAGTCAGATCCCACACATACCAAGCATTTCAATCATACACACAATATGCTCGATATGTGCAAATACAACGAAGCATCACAACATGACTCTACGACACAAGTACTTTATTTAAGGCTCAGGGAGCCATACATAACATACACAAAGGTACGGGTCTCACGACCCAACATACAAGTCATACAGTCATACCAACCAGCAGCGGAAGTAACTTGTCTGAGTACAGACAACTAGTAAAATAAAAGAGGCTTGGAAAGCCTAGTTATACTACAAGGTCCTTCACAAGCTCAGGGTCACCACCTGGGTCTTTAGCCTACTCGTTGATGTCAACGTCTACATAGAACCCATCAGAAGGGGTTGCAGCGTCTTCTGTAAAAAAATGTAGATTATAGCAACATGAGTACAAAGGTACTCAGCAAGACTTACATTAGATCCTACATACATGCTTAGTATCAAGAAGGGTTGGTGGAGTTATTGCAGCAAGCCAGCTTTGACTCTTGGCTAGGCTATCCTACGATACTCCAACTTGAAATGGTTTTGCGCACACGAGTCCACTACTCTCCACTTCAATACACTACCGAGGATCCACCTCCGTCTTCCTACGAAAGAGCCATCCTCGGCACTCACACTTATCTTGAGGCTTTTAACAGTTTCCATTTACTTGTCTATGAACTGTATAGGCAACCAAGTAGTCCTTTACCGCGGACGCGGCTATTCGAATAGATTACGATAACCCTGCAGGGGTGTACTTCTTCATACATGTTTCCACCACTTAGCGTCTGCACACGACATGTGCTCGGCAGACTTCAAGCGAAAGCTGACGTGGGTGTAGACCACGACCTACCTAAACACTTAAGCCTCTAGTCCAGGTTTATCGCCTATTCAGGTTCCATCCGCAGGGAGTCCGGCCGAGGTTTCCCATACGGCCCCGAACAATGTGAACAGGGTTCCCGAGATACCTAACGGGTATTCGGTACACCGTGCCACGTACCTACCGCATCACAGCCCACCCCTACGGTCAGCGCTGTCCACGGCCTCCAGTAGGCTACAAACACCAGAAACTACTTGCAACTCCTGGACAGAGAGCTAGGGTGAATAAGAAGTCGAGCGGGGTCATATTTCAGGGCCCAATGCATGGTAGTAGCTGTATCTTAAATCACACATACATATCTCAGTGCTTAAGGTCGGCTTCAATGAAACAACCCACCATGTACTCCTACATGGCCTCTCATCGATACCTTTACCAAATCGTGTTCACCACACCACTCTCATTTTCGACATAATCATTTCACTCTAGCCATCACCCAGATGAACCAGACCTGACACAACTCTAAGCATAGCAGGCATAGCAAGGTAGGAACAACACATACATATGGCTCAATCAACTCCTACACATGCTAGTGGGTTTCATCTAGTTATTGTGGCAATGACAGGTCATGCAGAGGAAATGGGTTCAACTACCGTAGCACACAGCAGTTTGAAACGCGTTGTCTTAATGCAGTAAAAGAGAGCAAGAGCGAGAACATGGGATTGTATCGATATGATCAAATGGTTGGTTGCTTGCCTGATGGTTCGATGCACTGATACGGTTCTTCATTAGGGTAATCACGGTACTCCTCGGAGGCAGAACCTGCCGCAAGAACATCGATACACAAACATCACCAAACAATGTGCAACAATATGATGCATGCATGAAACATGGCAATATGAGTGTGTTGGGCTAATGCAACTAAAACCAGAAGGGTTTGAACAAATTTGAATCAAAGATTCAAATTTCAAACTCAAACATGGCCTTTTAAAGTGCTTTTCCTTGTTCTGCTTAAAACATCAATTTAACTTGTTTGATCATGCATGAAAATAATACAGATGGATAGATTGGATTTTTCTGATCATTTTTCATATATAATTTGTCCAATTTGGAGTTACAGAATAAAAGTTATGAATTTTTTAAGTTTAAATAATATTCTGGAATTTCCTGATTTAATTTAAATCCAGAAATATAATTATTGCGCCAGCATGACGTCAGCATGACGTCAGTGGTCAACTGCGGCTGTCTGGGGTCAAACCTGACGTGTGGGGGCCACACGTCAGTGACAGGGGGGTTTAACAGGATTAAATTAATCCTAATTAGGGATTAGTGGCGCTGGGGCCCACTGTCAGTGTCAGGGGGGGTTGACTAACAGTAATTAGCACTAACTGACCACCTGGCCGACAGGGCCCACGCGTCAGTGACCCTGGGGGGGTCAAACCCCAGGTCGGACAAGTCAAACCCGCCGGCGGTTAGTCGCCGGCGAGGTCCGCGGCGTACAGGGGCCTCGGGTTTCCTCTGTGGTGCTCCAAACGGCGTGCGGCTAGGTGCGTTGGATAGCTAGCTCGATGGCGCGTCGGACGGTGGCCGTGGCTGGGCCTGGGGTGGCCGGAGTCGACGGCGGCGAGCTCGGCTGCGGCCGCCGGAGTTCGGTCGTGCGCGGAAACGGGGTTGGAGCTCGAAGGCGAGCTAAGCGAGGCGCTAGGGATGCTCTACGGGGCCTTACGAACTTGTTGGACTCGCCGGGGTGACCAAATGGTCACCGGAGCTGCGTCGACAGCGAGCTCGGCGACGGCGGAGGTTCGGTCGTGGTGGGAACGAGGTTACGGCGCGGGAACGAGGGGAAAAAGAGGGGGAAACGGTGGCGGAGCTCACCGCGGTTGCAGTGGGCGTCGAAGCGGGCTCGGGGACGCGCTGGAGACGGCGAATCGACGGCGATGATCTCCGGTGGCCGAGGAGGGGAACGGCGACGTAGGCGGCGATGCAGGGCTTCCGGAGACCCGTGGAGCGGTGGGGAGGAAGAGGGGGTCGAGGCGGAGCTCCTGAGCTAGTCGGGGGAGCAAGGGGTGGCCGGTGACGGCTGCTATGGCGAACGGCGGCGACGGTGGTGTTCGGCCGTGAGAGAGAGAGAGGGAGCAGCACGGGAGAGGGGGGGATAAGGCCAGGGGATCGGGGCGGCACCGAGAAGAAGCGTCGCGGCGTCGCGCTGGCGGGGGAGGCAGGCAGACGAGCTGGTGGCGTGGCGCTCCGGCTGTGCGCGCGCGCCGGCCACATGCCTGGCCGACTGGCGCCAGGAGGACGACGGCGGTGGTGGGCTGGGCTGGCTTGCTGGGCCGGCCAGCTGGCTGGGCCGCACAGGGAGGAGCCCAGGTAAGCTTCTCCCTTTTTAATTATTTCTGTTTTCTAATTTCTGACATTTGTTTTGATTTAAATAAAATATTAAATCATTTATATATCTTATGCCAATTTTTGCAGGAGCTAGATATATTATTCCAGAGCTCCTTTATAATTGGCATAATATTTGGACATATATTAATATATATAATTAATATATTTCCAATGCAAATATTTATGCATTAATTCCAAATGCCCAAAATAAATACCTATGAGCTCTTAAAAATATTGGTTTGATTTTTATCTCTGTCCAATATTTTCAGAGAGCAACATGAGCATTTTCTTGGACCCTTTTGGAGAAATTTTTATTTGGGTTATTTTCAAAATGATTCTGAGGGTTTCACAGATCCCCATTTCAAGTTTCTGATGAAAGAGTAAACATGATGCAACACTCTAATGCATGACTAGCTAGGGTGTGACAACTCACCCCCACTCAAAAGAATCTCGTCCCGAGATTTGGGTTCCTCCGGGAAGAAGGCGGGATACTCAAGTCGAAGACGATACTCCCTTTCCCAGGTTGCTTCATCCTCCGAATGGTGCGACCATTGAACTTTGAGAAACTTGATATTATGACGTCGGGTGGTACGTTCGGCCTGATCGAGGATACGAATGGGTACTCTCGATATGTAAGATTATCTTGGAGATCAAGCGTTTCGTGGTCCACTTCACGGATAGGATCCGAGAAGCAACGCCTGAGTTGAGAAACGTGGAAGACATCATGGACTCTGGAGAGGTGCGGAGGTAGTTCCAACTGGTAGGCAACTTCTCCTCGTTTGGCGAGAATGCGAAAAGGTCCAATGTAACGAGGAGCCAATTTGCCTTTGATACCGAAACGATGGGTTCCCTTCAGAGGGGTGACCCGAAGATAAGCCTTCTCGTCAACCTCGAAAGTCATAGCCTTATGTTTTCGGTCATATTGACTCTTTTGACGAGATTGGGCTGTTTTCAACTTTTCACGAATGATACGAACTTGTTCTTCTGCTTCCTGAATCATATCCGGGCCAAAGAATTGTCTTTCCCCGGTCTCTGACCAGTTAAGGGGTGTTCGACACCGTCGTCCATAAAGAACTTCAAAAGGGGCTTTACCCAAGCTAGATTGATAGCTGTTGTTGTAAGCGAATTCGGCAAATGGAAGGCACTTCTCCCAGTCCATCCCGAATGAGATAACAGAGGCTCGAAGCATGTCTTCTAGAATCTGGTTGACGCGTTCCACTTGACCACTCGACTGAGGGTGGAAAGCGGTGCTGAAGGAGAGACGGGTTCCCATAGCATTTTGGAAACTTTCCCAAAATCGAGAGGTGAAAAGACTTCCTCGATCCGAGTTAATTTCCAAAGGAACACCATGAAGGGACACTATTCGGGAGATGTATAAGTCTGCCAGCTGACTAGCGGTTATACTCTCACGAACAGGTAAGAAATGGGCTACTTTGGAAAGACGATCAACAACGACGAAGATAGCATTATTCCCTCTCTTGGTACTGGGAAAACCGGTAATGAAATCCATACCAATTTTATCCCATTTCCATTCAGGAATAGCTAAGGGTTGAAGGGTGCCAGCAGGCCGTTGATGCTCTGCTTTTACACGACGACAGACGTCGCAATTAGCAATATACTGAGCAATTTCTCTCTTCATCCTAGTCCACCAGAACCTCTGGCGTAGGTCCTGATACATCTTAGTACTACCGGGATGAATAGTGAGAGGAGATTCATGAGCCTCCTTAAGGATCAACTGCCGTAGATGCTGGTTCTTGGGAACCACTAGACGGTTCTCAAAGTACACAACACCATGATCATTTGTGGAGAAACAACTAGCACCTCCGCTAGCAATGTTCTCTTTGATTTTAGATATTCCCTTATCTCGCTTTTGGGCAGCGATGATTTGATCCGTAAGAGTAGGTTTTGCTACCAAGGTGGAAAGAAAACCTTGAGGTACAATGTGAAGGTTAAGCTTCCGAAATTCCTCATGGAGAAGCGGTTGACTTTGTTGCAACATCAGGTTGTTACAATAAGATTTACGACTTAGCGCATCAGCCATGACGTTGGCTTTCCCTGGGGTGTAGGTTATTCCTAAGTCGAAGTCTGTGATCAATTCAACCCAACGTCTTTGCCTGAGATTCAAATCCGGTTGGGTGAAGATGTACTTCAGACTTTGGTGATCAGTGAATATTTCGCAACGATTACCGAGGAGGTAATGTCGCCAGGTTTTAAGTGCATAGACTACGGCTGCAAGCTCTAGATCATGAGTAGGATAATTCTCCTCATGTGGGTGCAATTGCCGTGAAGCGTAGGCAATTACATGTCGATCTTGCATAAGGATGCAACCTAGTCCTTGTCGCGAGGCGTCGCAGTAGATAACAAAGTCCTTGGAGAAGTCTGGCGGTACCAGTACGGGAGCAGAGGTCAGGCGTCTTTTCAGTTCCTGAAAGCTGTGCTCACATTGTGGAGTCCATTCGAACTTCTTATCTTTCTTGAGGAGTTCGGTTAGAGGTTTAGCAACTTTGGAGAAGTTTTCGACAAAGCGACGGCAATAGCTCGCCAAGCCCAGAAAACTCCGAACTTGCTTGACCGATTCGGGTGGAGTCCAATTAAGGACGGCTTGAACTCGCTCAGGGTTAACAGCGATACCTTTACCAGATATTACATGACCCAAATAGGTCACTTCTGGCAACCAGAATTCACATTTAGAAAATTTGGCATAAAGGCGATGCTCTCGAAGTTTCTTCAACACTAGCCTTAGATGTTCGGCATGTTCTTCCTCGTTCTTGGAGTAGATGAGTATATCATCGAGGTAAACCACGACGAATTTATCCAAATACTCCATGAAGATTGAGTTCATTAACCGAGAAAAGGTGGCTGGAGCGTTGGTTAAACCGAAGGACATGACGGTGTACTCGTATTGGCCATAACGAGTAACAAAGGCCGTTTTAGGAATGTCCCCGTTTCTGATTTTGATTTGATGGTAGCCCAACCTCAAATCCATCTTGGAGAAGACTGAGGATCCAGCGAGCTGATCGTACAGGTCGTTGATCCTGGGAAGCGGATATTTGTTCTTGATTGTGACCAAATTGACAGGTCGGTAATCTACAACCATCCGGTCCGTACCATCCTTCTTCTTGACGAATAGAACGGGGCAAGCCCACGGAGATGAGCTAGGTCGGATGAAACCCTTTTTCAAGGACTCATCGAGTTGTTTCTTAAGCTCGGCTAGTTCTAGGGGTGCCATCTTATAAGGTCTTCTAGCAATCGGAACGGTTCCTGGAATGAGGTCTATAACGAACTCAACATCCCTGTCAGGTGGAACACCTGGCAATTCCTCTGGGAAGACATCCGGGAAGTCACAGACTACCGGAACATCCTCAAGGTCTGGCAAAGGGCTGGCGTTAAGAGAATATAATTGTCGCTTGGCTATTCGGGTCAAGACATTGACTATCTTCCCCGAAGGATGGGTGAGTTGAACAGTCCTAGAGAAGCAATCAATTTTGGCTTGATGAGCTGACATCCAGTCCATACCCAAAATGATATTAATATCTGAAGATTTAAGGGCTATCAAAGACGCGAGGAAAACAAGTCTGTCGACTTGGATTTCATTTCCATGGCTTACTCTAGAAGTTTGCCACTTGGATCCCGGAGTTTGAATTACCATAGAGGTTGGCATATCACCGAATGCGACGTTATGCAAGCGAGCATAGTTTTCAGATATAAAAGAATGAGAGGCTCCTGTATCGAAAAGAACAGATGCCGGGTGGCAATTAACAAGAAGCGTACCGAGAACGACGTTGGGATCCTCTTGAGCTTCTTCGGCAGAGATACAGTTGACATGACCACGTGAAGCGGTGGCCGGCTTGGCGTGGAATACTTTTCCTGTCGGCTTGCCACGGCCAACAGCTTTAGCAGACTGGTTGGGGTTGGTCTGGGGACACTCACGCATATAGTGACCAGATTCCCCACACTTGAAACAAGTCACGGAACTGGTACGTGGAGGAGCATTATTAGTTGGACCCCCATAGGGCTTGGCCGGTGCAGACTGTTGAACGGGGCGAGGCGCCTGGAAGGATGGCCTCGGTGTGAACCTGGATGGCAGGGCGGTGTTGGGTACCCACACGCGGCGCTTCTGAGGACCAGCACCGGATGAGGAACCCATGTCACGGCCATGCTTGCGTGTTGTGTCATAGTCAGTCTGACCAGTTTCAGCACTGATGGCTTTGTTGACAAGTTTCTGAAAAGATGTGCACTCATGCAGACGGAGGTCGTGGCGAAGCTCAGGACTAAGGCCCTTACGGAACCTTGCTTGCTTCTTGGCGTCAGTAGAAACTTCCTCGGTTGCATATCGTGCGAGATTACCAAACTCCCTGCTGTAAACATCCACAGAAAGTCGGCCTTGGGTGAAACTGCAAAATTCTTCACGTTTACGGTCCATGAGACCCTCCGGAATGTGATGTTCACGGAAAGCCTCGCTGAATTCAGCCCAAGTAGTGACATGGCCCGCTGGGCGCATAGCTCCATAATTCTCCCACCATAGACTGGCGGGGCCTTCAAGATGATATGCAGCAAAGGTGACCTTGTCAGCCTCCGCTACCAGCGCGGAACGTAGTTTGTGAGAGATACTGCGAAGCCAGTCATCAGCGTCGAGAGGCTCGACGGAGTGGTGGAACGTGGGTGGATGCAATTTGATAAAATCACTGAGTGACACCACGTTAGCCCTCTGATGGTGTGCTATATTCTGTTCAATACGCTCCAACAAACGGTTGGTCTCCCGCTTGTTTCTCTCAGCTTCCATCATAACCTCGGCTAGTGAAGGAGGATGAGGCAGATTTTCATTCCTGCCTTCACTGCCTTCGGCCTGTTCTTGAGAAGCAGGGTTAGCGCGCGTGTTGACCATCCTAGGTAAACAAGACAATGATTTAGTTAGAATGATAAAATTCCGACATAGGATACAGAATGTAAGGAATAACTCGAAATGCAAGATGATTATCCGTATGACATGGTAAAAACAGAAACTGCTTCTTTTATTCCATCGTCATACACACCATACAGGGTTTAGTACAAGACCAAACAAAGTACTATTACGGTGAGAAAAGGATTACATCTCATCGGAGGCATCCCAAGCTCCTATACATTATTTTTCTACACCTCCGGAAAGAGTACAAACTAGGTCATATCCCACGAGTCACGCAGGACGATAGACGACACAGCTAGTGCGAACTAGTGATACAACCACTAACTCAGACCGATCCGTAGTAGTCCTCGTAGAAGTCACCTCCATAGCCTGGAAGCTCAACATGATCATCCGGAAACAGACGATCTCGCGGAGCTTGTGGACCATAGGGGCTAGGATGAGGTCTTGGACCAACAGACGGGGGCCTGCGGGGACCGCGAGGTGGGGTGATGCCTCCTACATCACGCCAAACCATCACGTCTGGCAGAGCAGATCTCACAGGATAGAGATCGCGCATATCTGAATATCCAGCTTGCACCGCCGGTGCGAACCGAGTCAAAGTGGCCCAGTGGTCAGCACGGGTATTGAAGAGCTCTAACCTCAAGGCCCAATTTTCATGGTCCTTATCCTCGAGCATCTCAGCAGTGGTGCGAGTCCGTGAATCCTCCTGAGTGGGGTCAGCATAGATAGCCTGGAGATACCCTTGTGCTCCCGGAAGTGATCCTGGCATATACCGGAAATCAGAGTCCCGAAATAGACCAGATCTGACTCGCATAATGTTCATCATAGAGTAGGCGGCGTCCTGCACAGCCATCTCAATAGTAACCCCGAGTCCATAGGAGCAGTGAAGAGGCTCGGTGGATCCAGGATAAGATGGGAATATCCTGACAGTGCAGAGATACTGGCTTTGATTAAAGTCTCGGAATTGCTCTTCGACCGTGTACTCGGGATACCAGCGGTATCCAGCCTCAGTCATTACCCTGACCAACTTGGCAGTATGGCCGGGTACATCTAGGCATCGAGTCAGGCGAACCACTTGATTGAGGTCGCGAGTGGCCATCTGAAAGCACAATCATAATGCAAAGACATTAGAATTTCTAGCAAAATTTCGGCAGCATAACAGCTGTAAATGCTCAAGAAGGATTTTGAGACATTTGACAAAGGATTTCGTACACACTCAACATCATCATATCAAAGTTATGAATCCATTCTAACAACACAATGTGGTAGTAGAACTGAACTAGGCTTGTATCCATCAAACTTATAAGGTACTACTGATTAGTAACACGTGATCCTGATAGAGAGAACAGATTCTAATTCCTTAACCCCCGGTGGAAGAATGGACTGACTCAGATCAGAATGACACAAGATAGAGGAGTAAAAAGAGCCTTACGTTCCAACCCACAAACAATTCCCCTACATATAACTAAAGAATTTCTAGACTCAACATCGACCAGTTTGGCTTGGAGAACCTACAGGCAGTCCGGCTCTGATGCCAACGCTGTCAGGACCCCGACTCGATGTCACATCGATCTAGCCGGTAACACCTCATATCACTTTGCGGCCTCACGCACGGTATCCCCACGGGTGTCGCCTTACCTTAGCCCGGGACCGTTTGCGCCTTTTGGCTCACGTATATGATAGTGTCGCTAGCATCCATATGATAAAGAGCCCGGGCTGACACGACTAGTCGTAAACCCAAAGTGGCACAGACTTACAGGGACAGGCATCCATGACCCAGCTTCGAACATGTCGGTCATCAGCAAGTGGGTCCGGGCTGTAGCACTGGGCTAGCAGGACTCCGGTAAACCGGGCTGTAGCGGGCTAACAGGACTCCGGTACTCAAAGCGTGACATTTCCCCGAAGGGACAGACACAGGAACGAAGAAGGACACATGCCGGCCAGCCTAAGTGTTCCAGAGCAGTAGCAAGCTACCATGGCTCAGCGGTAACACTAGGAGACATTTCCCGGTAAGAGAGGCTACTAAAGATAAACAACTAGATAGTCAGATCCCACACATACCAAGCATTTCAATCATACACACAATATGCTCGATATGTGCAAATACAACGAAGCATCACAACATGACTCTACGACACAAGTACTTTATTTAAGGCTCAGGGAGCCATACATAACATACACAAAGGTACGGGTCTCACGACCCAACATACAAGTCATACAGTCATACCAACCAGCAGCGGAAGTAACTTGTCTGAGTACAGACAACTAGTAAAATAAAAGAGGCTTGGAAAGCCTAGTTATACTACAAGGTCCTTCACAAGCTCAGGGTCACCACCTGGGTCTTTAGCCTACTCGTTGATGTCAACGTCTACATAGAACCCATCAGAAGGGGTTGCAGCGTCTTCTGTAAAAAAATGTAGATTATAGCAACATGAGTACAAAGGTACTCAGCAAGACTTACATTAGATCCTACATACATGCTTAGTATCAAGAAGGGTTGGTGGAGTTATTGCAGCAAGCCAGCTTTGACTCTTGGCTAGGCTATCCTACGATACTCCAACTTGAAATGGTTTTGCGCACACGAGTCCACTACTCTCCACTTCAATACACTACCGAGGATCCACCTCCGTCTTCCTACGGAAGAGCCATCCTCGGCACTCACACTTATCTTGAGGCTTTTAACAGTTTCCATTTACTTGTCTATGAACTGTATAGGCAACCAAGTAGTCCTTTACCGCGGACGCGGCTATTCGAATAGATTACGATAACCCTGCAGGGGTGTACTTCTTCATACATGTTTCCACCACTTAGCGTCTGCACACGACATGTGCTCGGCAGACTTCAAGCGAAAGCTGACGTGGGTGTAGACCACGACCTACCTAAACACTTAAGCCTCTAGTCCAGGTTTATCGCCTATTCAGGTTCCATCCGCAGGGAGTCTTCAATGAAACAACCCACCATGTACTCCTACATGGCCTCTCATCGATACCTTTACCAAATCGTGTTCACCACACCACTCTCATTTCCGACATAATCATTTCACTCTAGCCATCACCCAGATGAACCAGACCTGACACAACTCTAAGCATAGCAGGCATAGCAAGGTAGGAACAACACATACATATGGCTCAATCAACTCCTACACATGCTAGTGGGTTTCATCTAGTTACTGTGGCAATGACAGGTCATGCAGAGGAAATGGGTTCAACTACCGTAGCACACAGCAGTTTGAAACGCGTTGTCTTAATGCAGTAAAAGAGAGCAGGAGCGAGAACATGGGATTGTATCGATATGATCAAATGGTTGGTTGCTTGCCTGATGGTTCGATGCACTGATACGGTTCTTCGTTAGGGTAATCACGGTACTCCTCGGAGGCAGAACCTGCCGCAAGAACATCGATACACAAACATCACCAAACAATGTGCAACAATATGATGCATGCATGAAACATGGCAATATGAGTGTGTTGGGCTAATGCAACTAAAACCAGAAGGGTTTGAACAAATTTGAATCAAAGATTCAAATTTCAAACTCAAACACGGCCTTTTAAAGTGCTTTTCCTTGTTCTGCTTAAAACATCAATTTAACTTGTTTGATCATGCATGAAAATAGTACAGATGGATAGATTGGATTTTTCTGATCATTTTTCATATATAATTTGTCCAATTTGGAGTTACAGAATAAAAGTTATGAATTTTTGAAGTTTAAATAATATTCTGGAATTTCCTGATTTAATTTAAATCCAGAAATATAATTATTGCGCCAGCATGACGTCAGCATGACGTCAGTGGTCAACTGCGGCTGTCTGGGGTCAAACCTGACGTGTGGGGGCCACACATCAGTGACAGGGGGGTTTAACAGGATTAAATTAATCCTAATTAGGGATTAGTGGCGCTGGGGCCCACTGTCAGTGTCAGGGGGGGTTGACTAACAGTAATTAGCACTAACTGACCACCTGGCCGACAGGGCCCACGTGTCAGTGACCCTGGGGGGGTCAAACCCCAGGTCGGACAAGTCAAACCCGCCGGCGGTTAGTCGCCGGCGAGGTCCGCGGCGTACAGGGGCCTCGGGTTTCCTCTGTGGTGCTCCAAACGGCGTGCGGCTAGGTGCGTTGGATAGCTAGCTCGATGGCGCGTCGGACGGTGGCCGTGGCTGGGCCTGGGGTGGTCGGAGTCGACGGCGGCGAGCTCGGCTGCGGCCGCCGGAGTTCGGTCGTGCGCGGAAACGGGGTTGGAGCTCGAAGGCGAGCTAAGCGAGGCGCTAGGGATGCTCTACGGGGCCTTACGAACTTGTTGGACTCGCCGGGGTGACCAAATGGTCACCGGAGCTGCGTCGACGGCGAGCTCGGCGACGGCGGAGGTTCGGCCGTGGTGGGAACGAGGTTACGGCGCGGGAACGAGGGGAAAAAGAGGGGGAAACGATGGCGGAGCTCACCGCGGTTGCAGTGGGCGTCGAAGCGGGCTCGGGGACGCGCTGGAGACGGCGAATCGACGGCGATGATCTCCGGTGGCCGAGGAGGGGAACGGCGACGTAGGCGGCGATGCAGGGCTTCCGGAGACCCGTGGAGCGGTGGGGAGGAAGAGGGGGTCGAGGCGGAGCTCCTGAGCTAGTCGGGGGAGCGAGGGGTGGCCGGTGACGGCTGCTATGGCGAACGGCGGCGACGGTGGTGTTCGGCCGTGAGAGAGAGAGGGAGCAGCACGGGAGAGGGGGGGGATAAGGCCAGGGGATCGGGGCGGCACCGAGAAGAAGCGTCGCGGCGTCGCGCTGGCGAGGGAGGCAGGCAGACGAGCTGGTGGCGTGGTGCTCCGGCCGTGCGCGCGCGCCGGCCACCCGCCTGGCCGACTGGCGCCAGGAGGACGACGGCGGTGGTGGGCTGGGCTGGCTTGCTGGGCCGGCCAGCTGGCTGGGCCGCACAGGGAGGAGCCCAGGTAAGCTTCTCCCTTTTTAATTATTTCTGTTTTCTAATTTCTGACATTTGTTTTGATTTAAATAAAATATTAAATCATTTATATATCTTATGCCAATTTTTGCAGGAGCTAGATATATTATTCCAGAGCTCCTTTATAATTGGCATAATATTTGGACATATATTAATATATATAATTAATATATTTCCAATGCAAATATTTATGCATTAATTCCAAATGCCCAAAATAAATACCTATGAGCTCTTAAAAATATTGGTTTGATTTTTATCTCTGTCCAATATTTTCAGAGAGCAACATGAGCATTTTCTTGGACCCTTTTGGAGAAATTTTTATTTGGGTTATTTTCAAAATGATTCTGAGGGTTTCACAGATCCCCATTTCAAGTTTCTGATGAAAGAGTAAACATGATGCAACACTCTAATGCATGACTAGCTAGGGTGTGACATTACTGCCGAGCAATTGGTAGAAAAGCGCATAATTATGAAGGCATCTAAGCCAATGATCATGAACATAGGCATCACGTCCATGTTAAGTAGACCGAAACGATTCTACATCTACTACTATTACTCCACACATCCACCGCTATCCAGCATGCATCTAGAGTATTAAGTTCATAAGAACGGAGTAACGCATTAAGCAAGATGACATGTAGAGGAATAAACTCAAGCAATATGATATAAACCCCATCTTTTCATCCTCAATGGCAACAATACAATACATGCCTTACTGCCCCTACTATCACTAGGAAAGGACACCGCAAGATTGAACCCAAAAGCTAAGCACTTCTCCCATGGCAAGACAGATCAATCTACTAGGCCAAACTAAACCGATAATTCAAAGAGACTTGCAAAGATATCAAATCATGCATATAAGAATTCAGAGAAGAACCAAATAATATTCATAGATAATCTTGTTCATAAATCCACAATTCATCGGTTCTCTGCAAACACACCGCAAAAGAGTATTACCTCGAATAGATCTCCAAGAACATCAAGGAGAACTTTGTATTGAGAATCAAAGGGAGAGAAGAAGCCATCTAGCTAATAACTATGGACCCGAAGGTCTGTGGTAAACTACTCACGCTTCATCGGAGATGCAATGATGTTGATGTAGGAGCCCTCCGTGACCGATTCCCCCTCTGACAGATCACCGTAAAAGGCCCCAAGATGGGATCTCACGGGTACAGAAGGTTGTGGCGGTGGAAAAGTGGTTTCAAGGCTCTCCCTAATGTTTTTAGGGTATAAGAGTATATATAGACGAAAGAAGTATGTCAGTGGAGCTATGAGGGGCCCATGAGGGTGTGGGCGTGCCTACCCCCCTAGGCGCACCCTCCTGCCTCTTGGACGCCTCGTTGCATCTCTCACTTCAACTCCAAGTCTTCTGGTTTGCTTCTGGTCCAAGAAAGATCATCGCTAAGGTTTGATTCCATTTGGACTCCGTTTGGTATTCCTTTTGTGCAAAACTCTAAAATAGGCACACAAAAAATAGAAACTGGCACTGGGCCTCCGGTTAATAGGTTAGTCCCAAAAATAATATAAAAGAGCATATTAAAGCCCATTAAACATCCAAAACAGGTAATATAATAGTATGGAACAGTAAAAAATTATAGATACGTTGCAGACGTATCAAAGAAGCAATGCATGATGCCATCGACGAGGATGACGATGACCCTCTATAATATCTCAATACGGGCGCCTATGACGATGGAGGATTGATGGCTCAGCAGTATGAGTACTTAGGGTTTGAGCTTGATGAGTTGGTGCCTGAATTGCCGGAGGATGAACGTATTATAGGCTCACTTCCAGTAGCAAAGAAGCATAGGAAGAGATCGAGGAAAGGCAAAGCTGCTTCTGTGAGCCAGTCGCCTCCGCAGCCTCGGGTTGAAGACCGTATATGTAACACCCCAGGTGCCATGCTACAGTAAACTCCTGTTGATGGTGCCACGCCATCATAATTAATTTTTGCTAATCATCACTTTGTTCCAAAACGACCTTGATTTCAAATTTATAAGACAAGTCAAATTATTATTTCTTCAAACAATAAATTTCTTCAAACAGTAAATCTAAAATGTTTACGATATTCTATAAATTCCCCTAACATTTTTCATGTTGAATCCAACATCATTTGGTTCTTCGATTAATCTCTAGTAAAATATAAAGTGGTCCAACTCCAACAATCGTAACCTTTTCAAAATAAACAAATAATTATTTGTTTCCAAATGACTCAAAACTTTATGTGCCACTCCAAGATGTTGTTCTTAAATTTTGTGCCAAATTTTAAGCTCAACTAAATTCATTTGCTATAGTAACTAAATAGAAAACAGTGGTAGAAATGTAAAGAAAAGAGAAAAGAGAAAGAGGATGTAGAGGACCTAATCTACTGGCACTATGGCCCATCTTGCAGAAGGGAAGGCCCAGCCCACCTCCACCTCATCCCCAACCTCGCTACAAGAGGCGAGGGGGATCGTGGAGGACAATCCAACCGGCCATGGCCACGCCATGGTGCATGCCAGCCATCCCCTGGTCCCCTTGGAGCATTAGGCCGAGCCCCTGACCCCCACGGCCGAGACCCTAGACCATTTCCCCTTACCTTCGTCTCCCTCGCTCAGATCCGCCCGCACCCGCAGCCCTGTCGCCATGGCCTCGTCGATCCCACGGCCACCAGCTCCCCCTCGCCGCGCCAAGACGTCTAGGAACTTCTCCATCGTCGTCTCCTTTGCCCTCGCATAAGGGCTTGATCTAGGAGGCCCCGTACGCTTGCCATCGCCATCGTCTTCGCCCACGGCCGCCGCATCTCGTCGTCGAGTTCTTCGTGTCCGCCCACCCCCGCGCTCCCTGACCACGCCCACAAGCTCCGTGGTGAGCTCCTCTGTCGACTCCCCTCCTTTCCCCCTTTGATACGTCGCTGTAGTCGTCGCCTTGTGCTCATACATGGTCGTACACGTGCTGTACATGTCCTGCTGCCTGCTTGCGCCGTGCTCACCGCGCTCGCGACCCATTACCCGGCCGCCCCGTGCGCGCCCCGACCGAGCCCACGCGCAAGCTCGGCCGCCTTTGACTGCGCCCTTGCCCGAGCTCCTGTGCCGCAGCTACTTGTAGCCGCAGCAGGTCTGCTGCCTTGCTGCTTTGTTGCTCAATGCTGCTGCTCCCTGTCACTACTGATCGTACTGCTGCTCTTGCCGCTGCCGCGGCTAGTACTGCTGCTGCTGCGTGCTGCCCTGCTGCTGATGCTCTAGCCGCTGTTGTTGCTCTGCTTGCTGCCGCGCCGCCGTGTTGCCGCTGCTAAGCTGCGGCTGCTGCTCTTGTGCTACACTGCCGCCGCATGCGTCTCCTAGCTGGCCATGGAGCTCGTGCTCCTTGAGCACAGCCGTGGCTAGGCCACTACAAGTGGTCGGCCTTGTTTAATTTGACTAGGTCTAATTACGCGCAATTAGGACTAGTTTAGTGGTACTAAGTTACTATTAGTTTAGTCTATAGAGCAAATGCCATGTGGCCCCTTTTGTTTAACCAAATGGTTAAAATAAGTCTAACCCAATCTGTGACACAGACAGGAGGGCCGCACTAGACCCTTTGACTCGTCAAAGCTGACCAGTCAACTGCTGATTGGGCAGTTGACTAGCCCCACATGTCAGCCTCTGTGCACTTTGCTGGGTACACTTCTGTGTACCCGTAGCAATTTAGCTTTTATTTTTCAAATAAATAATAATTCCAAAAATAGTTTAAAACTTCAGAAAATTATAAAAAAATAACCGTAGCTCGGATCAGAAAATTTTGTACATAAAAGTTGCTCAGAACGACGAGACGAATCCAAGTACATAGTCCGTTCGTCCATCACGCGTCCCTAGCATAGAGAACTTGCAACCTTTCCCCTCTGGTCCGTTTGTCCGAAAACACGAAACATCGGGAATACTTCCCTAGACGTTTCCCCCTTTTGCCGGTATCACTTACTGCTGCGTTAGGTCACCTCTAGCACCATGTATTGCCATGCTACGCTTTGTGATGCTTTGATTGCTCTGTTATTTATTATGTTCCCCCTCCGTTACTTCTTTTCGGTAGACCCCAAGATTGCCAGCGACCCCCGGTTCGACTACGATGTTGACGACCCCTCCTTCTTGCGAGAGCAACCAGGCAATCCCCCCCCCCTTGATCACCATATATCGCATATTTCTTCTCTCTACTACTTGCATTAGAGTAGTGTAGCATGTTATTACTTTCGGTTAATCCTATCTGATGCATAACTTGTCATTGTTGCTACAGTTGTTGATACCTTACCTGCAATCCTAAATGCTTAGAATAGGATGCTAGTTTATCATCTGTGGCCCTACATTCTTGTCCGTCTGCCATGTTATACTATCGGGTCGTGATCACTCGGGAGCTGATCATGGGTATATACTATACATACATACTATTCAGATGATGACTAAAGTTGGGTCAGTTTGTAGAGTACCCGCTAGTGTTTCGGAGATGGGGGCTGAAGGGGCAGGTGGTTCCATCCAGGTAGTGATGGGCCTGGATTCCCGACAGCCCCCTGGTGGTTACTTTATGGCGGAGTAACAGGGCAGGTTGAGACCACCTAGGAGACAGGTGGGCCTGGCCCTGGTCATCGTTCGCGGTTACTTCATAATAACACGCCTAACGAGATCTTGGTATTTGATGTGAGTCTAGCCACTGGCCTATACACACTAACCAACTACGCGAGAAAAATTATGGGCACTCGACGTCGTGGTATCAGCCGAAGCCTTCTTGACGTCAGCGACTGAGCGGCGCACGCTGGGTTGGACTGGAATGCATGCTCTTGTATAAGGGAGGCTAGGTCTGCTCACCGGCCGCGTACGCAACGTGCAGGTGTGCAACGGGCGATGGACCCAGACCTCTGCGCGCTTAGGATTTAGACCGGCGTGCTGACCTCTCTGTTGTGCCTAGGTGGGGTTGCGACGTATTGATCTTCCGAGGCCGGGCATGACCCAGGAAAGTGTGTCCAGCCAGAGGGATCAAGTGTGTTGGGAAATGTGGTGCACCCCTGCAAGAAAGTTTATCTATTCGAATAGCCGTGTCCCTCGTAAAAGGACGACCCAGAGTTGTACCTTGACCTTATGACAACTAGAACCGGATACTTAATAAAACACACCCAGACAAGTTCCAGAGACAACCCGGTGATCGCTTTCCCACAGGGCGACGAGGGGAGGATCGCTGGGTAGGATTATGCTATGCGATGATACTTGGCAAACTTCAATCTTCTCTCTTCTACATGCTGCAAGACGGAGGCTGCCAGAAGCGTAGTCTTCGATAGGACTAGCTACCCCCTCTTATTCTGGCATTCTGCAGTTCAGTCCACCGATATTGCCTCTTTACACATATACCCATGCATATGTAGTGTAGATCCTTGCTTGCGAGTACTTTGCATGAGTACTCACGGTTGCTTTGCTCCCTCTCCCCCCCCCCTCTTTCCTCTTCTTCTCGGATGCCGCAACAAGACGTTGGAGCCCAGGAGCCAAACGCCATTGTGGACGACGACCCCTACTACACCGCGGGTGCCTACTACTACGCTCAGGCCGCCGCCGACGGGGAGTAGTTTAGGAGGATCTCAGGCAGGATACCTGCGCCTCTTTCGATCTGTATCCCAGTTTGTGCTAGCCATCTTATGGCAACTTGTTTAACTTATGCATGTACTCAGATATTGTTGCTTCAGCTGACTTGTTTATGTTCGAGCACTTGTATTCGAGCCCTCGAGGCCCCTGGCATGTACTATGATGCTTGTATGACTTATTTTACTTTTAGTGTTGTGTTGTGATATCTCCCCATGAAACCCTGATCTTGATCGTACACATTTACGTGCATGATTAGTGTACGATTGAATCAGGGGCGTCACAAGTTGGTATCAGAGCCGGCTGCCTGTAGGAATCCCCCTTCCACACTCCTTCGCCGAAGTCGAGTCTAGACATTGCAAAACTTGTACTAACATGGCTGCGTGTCTTACGGGCCCACGTCGCCATTGGGTGGTGTTAGGATCTTTTACTCCTCGTCTGTACTCTAGGACTCTGATCTCTCTTATATTCAGGTTAAATGATTTTTACTAACTCTGACTCTAGGTTCTCATAACTATTTCCTCCCGGAGAGCCCCTCACTCCAGATGAGTGCTTAGTGCCTAGAAGAGTCCAAAGATACTCTTGGATGTTCTCTCAAGGCCTTATGCCCGTCGCTTTTGCAATTCCCTTTCATCGATAAACCCTATGGATGACCACGTACAATTGTCATTCATACAATCATTCCCCGATGATCTTATTATTACCAAATACCCCGAAATACTCTCTATTGTTCCAAGAAT
The DNA here is from genome assembly GCF_018294505.1 of Triticum aestivum. Taxonomy (NCBI): domain Eukaryota; kingdom Viridiplantae; phylum Streptophyta; class Magnoliopsida; order Poales; family Poaceae; genus Triticum; species Triticum aestivum. Next base: position 502,539,026 of record NC_057801.1, on the reverse strand, counting down.
ACTTCGTGCCTACTGCCTTGCAGTTCTTTGTCACGTGGATACCCCTACGGATAAATCCTCGCACTTGCCGAGTATCCGCTTATCCCTAGTTGTTCATATGTTTCCCAAAAGTCTTCGAAATACCATTCGATCCTCCGAAAATCCTCAGGAGCCTTCTGTTCTTGCAATTCTTACTTGCTTGCATTATGGTTAATCCCATAAGTATAGTAATCTTATTGGCATCCTTTGTCACTATCATTTTGAGTCCATTGATTCAATAACTTGTGAATGCTCGCAATCCTCAACCAGATCCGAGAATTCATGCTTCCGGCTAGGACTCATTTTAAACATGAGTTGGTTCTCGACCAATCAAATTGCCGTCGATTGTACCCCCTGAGTCTATTCAACTTATCCATCCTTTTTCAAAGCATTTGCTTCTGATCCCTTGATATGGAAACATCATTCCTTTGCATTCAAGCTTGAATTAGTCAGTTGTTTATATAGTCTGATCTCCTTGCATTCTTTCTTCTTCTGGTTGAGTACCAATGCTCACATCAGATCCCTTGTGGACCACCAGATCCTTTGTGGATTTTATCCGGCACTGTACTTCATAGTTAATCACCTTGTGAGTTCTTTTCCAGATACATAACGCCTCTGGTAAATTGTATCCTCTCCTTTTGTCAACCATGCTCTGCTTTCGAGCTTGTGTTATTTACTCTTGAAGATTGCGGTATATGTTCCTAAGATGCCCCTATCACTACAAAAAAAGACACATCCGTGACATTTTGGGCCGAACGAATTTTTTTGGTCATACTTATGACACTTCTAAGACGATAATTGTGACAAAACCCGGTATCATCATAGATGTGGTGGGCTCCTACTTCTATGACAAAAAATCATGACAGAAAATGGGCTTTTCGTCCTGGGCGGGCCGGACACGCAGCTGCAAGACATTCTTTGGGCTATCCATGACGGAAAAAACCGTGGTAGAAGCGAGGGCGAGCAAAATTTCGGGGAGTTCCCGGTTACGGTGGGAGGTCGGGGGCCGGACGATGCGCATTTCTCTCATACACGTACGCGTGTGTGTGCGAGGCGTTTGGCTCTAACGAAACCCGAGGAGGAGTTGGGCTCTAACTGAACCCGAGCGATTGCACTGCAGGCTACGCGTTACTGAACCCGAGCGATCGATCGATGGCTGTTAACTGAACCCGATTGAGTGATTCCTTCGCTACTGCTGCTAACTGAAGCCGATCGATGCTGCCTTTGGATGAACAGTAAACGTTGCAGGGGGTTTGGATGAACAGTGAGCGGTGGGGGTGGATGAACAGGACCCCGTGGCGTTGCCTTTGGATGAACAGGACCCCGATCGATCGAGCCGGTTGGGGTTGGATGAACAGGACCCCGTGGAGGGTTGGATGAACAGTAGATGGAGGGGTGGATGAACAGTTGCTCGTGGAGGGGTGGTTGAACAGGAGCCCGTGGAGGGGTGGTTGAATAGTAGCCGGTGGAGTAGCGCACAGTGGAGGCTGGATGAACAGGAGCCCGTGGAGGCTGGAGGAGGTCGACGGTGGATGAACAGTAGCTCGTGGAGGCTGGAGGAGGTCGACGGTGGAGATGAACAGTATCCCGTGGAGTCCCGTTTTGCGGTACACCACACCTCTTCCGATGAACAGGACCCCCGTTTCGACCGTAGCGCTCCAACACGAGTCTGTTTCGTCCGTTTTGCCGTACGCGACACCCCTCCCGATAAACAGGACCCCCGTTTCGACCGTAGGAGGTCTGTTTCCTCCATTTTGTGGTACGCCAGACCCCTCCCGATGAACAGGTTTCCGTTTCAAACATGGTCGGTCGAACACAAGGTCGTTTTCTCCGTTCTGTGGTACGCCAGGCCTCATTTCCATCGCATGTTCCGTCCAAGCCCTCCCAATGAACACGACGACGCATTCCGTTCCGACCCAGCCGGTTGGCTCCCCATGAACACGACGACGACGTTGTTTCTCCGTTCCGACCCAGCCATGTACATGAGCCCTGGCCGTACGTATGTGCGAGTAGGCGTTCAAGACCCCGCCCGTATGTACGTACGTGGCCGTATTTTCTTTCTTGCACACTGGCCCCTGTACGTACGTGGACATGCTACGTGTGTGCCTCTACTATGACACGTGCGCGCCTCTACATCTACCAGTATGTACGTACACGTTTGTGACGCCCGTATATTTAAGCTACAGTAACCCTCTACTAATGATGCCACGTCACCATGGTTACTGTTGATAAGCTCGCGTTGATTCAAACCAAGTTCAAATTCAAATTTAAAATTAAGTCAAATAAAATATTTCTTCAAACTGCAAAACTAAACAGTTCATATTTTTGCAAATATTCCATAGTCATTTGTGATTAGGAAAACAACATAACTAAAATGCCCAAATTGACCCTAGCAACCAAAACAACACCGTTTAAATCATTCATATTTAAGTAAAATTAAAATGAAATCATCTTACTCCCAAACTTTTGTGGCAGTACTATATACTACATAGTATTTGTTTTGACAAGTGGCACTTTTAACAAAATTGGTTTGCTAGCAGAAATAAATAGAAAGCAATGGTGAAATAAAGAAAACAGAAAAACCAAAAGGAAAGAAATAAAAAGACCCCTGGGCCACTTGGTCCAAATGGCCAAGGCAACCCGCCAGGTCCGATCGGCCCAACCCGGTGCCCCTCATATGACCTAGCCCACACCCCCACGATCCCCACTCCACCCATCTCTTCCCTCGCTCCCCTCCTGGCGCCGCCACCCTCCCACTAACGCACGACGTGCACCGGACAAGAGGCGCTTGCCCCTCGCGCTACCCGCCGACCCCTGCTGCCAGGAGCCCCCCTCGTCGGAACCACCTCGCCGCCCTTCCCGCCGGACTCCCTCTGCCTCCTCTCGCTCTGGATCAAGGGGATCCGCCCCGACTCCACCGCCGCACATCGCCATGGCCACCGTCGACCTCGCCCACCCGCGCACTCACCCTGCCGCCTGGGATCTCGCTGGGAGGACCGTCGTCGACCCCTGCTTCGTCTACGCCACTGGACCAAGGCCGGGAGGCCACCACATCGACGTACGCATCATCGCCACCGTCTGCCTCGATCGCCTTCATCGGACGACGCCGCTACCTCGTCGTCGATCCTCTCGACTCCGGCACCCCCAGGCTCCCCTGAGCCCCCTGCCGGCCCTCTGTGAGCCCCTCCACATCCTTTCCTCTTCCCTTGAGCTCTGGCTCCCCCACTAGATAGCCCCGCTACCGCGTCCGAGAACTCGTCGTCGTCGCTTGACTCTCCATCATGGCCACAGCCTGCAGGACTCGCGACCGAGCTTTGCCTCGTGTTCCTGGACTCCCCAGGAACCATCTAATACCCTTTGGTCGCCTCGCCATATGCCGCAACCTTGAAACCGAGATCGCCGAGATCCGGCCATCACCATTGCTCGTCGTCGGCGTCGCTTGGGACCTCCCTCACTCCCACCCCTAGCACCGTTGGACGCAGGACTTCACGTGCGTTCGAATGCGACCAGCGACGCCCGTTTTGGTGGCCTATAACCGATTTTCGGTGACATCCCGTGCGTCGTCGCTGTGTTTTGGTCGCCGGCGACTAAACGCCGGCGCTGCTGACGTGTCCTCTTAACCCAGCCGCTTATGACTCCAGTACCACTGACTGCTAGGACCCGCCTTCTAATTAATCACAACTTAAGTAAACTGGCTAATTAACTAACCTAAATACTCCCTGACACGTGGGGACCAGCCCCCAGAACAAAAAAAAGAAGAAAAATAAATAATAAATATAATAATTAAAATATTAATTAATTAATTAACTTAATTAAATCGGATTAGATTAACCTAATCATTTAGTTAAAGCTAATTAACCTTGTTTAATTATTGTGAGTCAATGACATGCGGGACCCACCGTCAGATTGACCTAGTTAACACCTGTTGACTGCTGATGTCAGCATGACATCATGCTGATGTCATAAATCCCATTTTGAATTAAAATAATTAGATAAATGCTAAAAATGATTTAAATCTTTTGAAATCAATATAAAATAAACCGTAGCTCGGATGGTAAAACTTTGTACATGAAAGTTGCTCAGAACGACAAGACGAATCCGAATATGCAGTCCGTTCGTCCGCCACATATCCCTAGCATAGCAAACGTGCAACAATCCCCCTCCGGTTCGTTTGTCCGAAAACGTCAAACACCGGGAATACTTTCCCGGATGTTTTCCCCCTTCGTCAGTAGCACCTACTACTACGTTAGGTTACCCCTAGCATTGCGTATTGCCATGTTATATTTTGTGATGCTTTGATTGCTCTGTTATTTATTATGTTCCCCCTTCGTTACTTCTTTCCGGTAGACCTCGAGACTGCCGGCGACCCCCAGTTTGACTACGGTGTTGACGACCCTTCCTTCTTGCCAGAGCAACCAGGCAAGCCCCCCCCCTTGATCACCAGATATCGCCTATTCTCCTCTATACTGCTTGCATTAGAGTAGTGTAGCATGTTACTGCTTTCCGTTAATCCTATTCTGATGCATAGCCTGACATTGTTGCTACATCTGTTGATACCTTACGTGCAATCCTAAATACTTAGTATAGGATGCTAGTTTATCATCATTGGCCCTACATTCTTGTCAGTCTGCCTTGCTATAGTATTGGGCCGTGATCACTCGGGAGGTGATCACGGGTATATACTATACATACATACTATACAGATGGTGACTAAAGTCGGGTCAGCTCGATGAGTACCCGCAAGTGATTCTGATGAGGGGGCTGAAAGGATAGGTGGCTCCATCCCGGTAGAGGTAGGCCTGGGTTCCCGACGGCCCCTGACTGTTACTTTGTGGCGGAGCGACAGGGCAGGTTGAGACCACCTAGGAGATAGGTGGGCCTGGCCCTGTTCGGCGTTCGCGGATACTTAACACGCTTAACGAGATCTTGGTATTTGATCTGAGTCTGGCCACTGGCCTATACGCACTAACCAACTACGTGGGAAAGATATGGGCACTCGACGTCGTGATATCAACCGAAGCCTTCTAGACGTCAGCGACTGAGCGGCGCGCGCCGGATTGGAACGTAAGCCTGCTCTTGTATTAAGGGGGCTAGTTTTGCTTTCGGCCGCCCACGCAACATGCAGGTGTGCAATGGGCGATGGGCCCAGACCCCTGCGCCATAGGAGTTAGACCGGCGTGCTGACCTCTCTGTTAGGCCTAGGTGGGGCTGCGACGTGTTGATCTTCCGAGGCCGGGCATGACCCAGGAAAGTGTGTCCGGCCAAATGGGATCGAGCGTGTTGGGTTATGTGGTGCACCCCTGCAGGGAAGTTAATCTATTCGAATAGCCGTGATCTTCGGTAACAGGACGACTTGGAGTTGTACCTTGACCTTATGACAACTAGAACCGGATACTTGATAAAACACACCCAGACAAGTTCCACAGACAACCCGGTGATTGCTTTTCCATAGGGCGACGAGGGGAGGATCGCTGGGTAGGATTATGCTATGCTATGCTTCTTGGAGATGCTACTTGGAGGACTTCAGTCTACTCTCTTCTACATGCTGCAAGACGGAGGCTGCCAGAAGCATAGTCTTCGACAGGATTAGCTGTCCCCCTCTTATTCTGGCATTCTGCAGTTCAGTCCACCGATATGGCCCTTTACACATATACCCATGCATATGTAGTGTAGCTCCTTGCTTGCGAGTACTTTGGATGAGTACTCACAGTTGCTTTTCTCCCTCTTTTCCCCTTTCCCTTCTACCTGGTTGTCGCAACCAGATGCTGGAGCCCTGGAGCCAGACGCCACCATCGACGACTACTACTACACTGGAGGTGCCTACTACTACGTGCAGGCTGTTGACGACGACCATGAGTAGTTTAGGACGATCCCAGGCAGGAGGCCTACGCCTCTTTCGACCTGTGTCCCAGTTTGTGCTAGCCTTCTTAAGGCAAACTTGTTTAACTTATGTCTGTACTCAGATATTGTTGCTTCCGCTGACTCGTCTATGATCGAGCACTTGTATTCGAGCCCTCGAGGCCCCTGGCTTGTATTATGATGCTTGTATGACTTATTTTTATTTGTAGAGTTGTGTTGTGATATCTTCCCGTGAGTCCCTGATCTGGATCGTACATGTTTGCGTGTATGATTAGTGTACGATTGAATCGGGGGCGTCACAAGTTGGTATCAGAGCCGACTACCTGTAGGAATCCCCCTTCCAACTCCTTGGCCGAAGTCGAGTCTAGACTTTACAAAACTTTTACTAACATGGCTGTGCGGCCCATGGGCCCACGTCGCCATTGGGTGGTACTAGGATCTTTTACTCCTCGACCTTTACTCTGGGACTCTGAACTCTCTTCTACTCGGGTTAAACGATTTTTACTAATTCTGACTCTAGGTTCTCGATAATACTTTCTCCCGGAGAGCCTCTTCAGTCCGGATGATTACTTGGTGCACCGAAGGATTCAGAAGATACCTTCCGATATTCTCTTGAGACCTTGTGTCAATCGCGTTTGCAATTCCCCTTCCACCGTCAACCCTTATGGATAACTACTTGCAGTTGTTATTCTTACATTCATCCCCAGTTGGTCTTGTTATTACAAGATACCTCAAAATTCTCTCTAATGTTCCGAGAATACTCTGTGCCTACTGCCTTGCAGTTCTTTGCTACATGAATACCCCTACGGATAATTTCTCGCACTTACCGAGTATCCACTCATCCCCAGTTGTTCATGTGTTTCACAAAAATCCTCGAAATACCATTCAATTTTCTGGAAATCCTAAGCAGCCTATTGCTCTTGAATTTATTGCTTGCTTGCATTATGGTTAATCCCATAAGTCTCGTAATCTAATTGACATCACTTGTCATTATCATTTAGAGCCTATTGATTCGATATGTTGCGGATGCTTGCAATCCTAAGGATTTATCCTTCCGGCTCAGACATCATTTTAAACATGAGCTGGTTCTCGACCATTCGGATTGCCATCAATTGTACCCCTAAGCCTATGCAACTTATCCATTCTTAATCAGAGTGTTTGCTTCTGGTCCCTTGGAGAGAAATCATAATTTCTTTACATTTGAGATTTGAATTAGTCAGTTGTTTCTATACTCCAATGCCTTTGCATTGTTTCTTCTTCTGATTGTGTGCCGATGCTCACATCAGCTCTGTTGTGGACCGTCAGTTCCTTTGTTGGGTTTTATCCGACAACGTCCTTCCTATTCAATCACTTTGGAAATTCTTTTCCTGATATATAATGCCTTTGGTAAATTGTTTCATCTGCTTTTGAACAATGCTCTACTTTCGAGCTTATATTATTTACTCCAAAGTTTGTGGTATATGTTTCTAAGATGCCCCGATGGGTTGAACCTATACTTTCTCTACAATCATGTGAACCCGAAAGTTTTCATGAGTCATACTCTTCTGGTACTTCGCCAGATAAAATTTCAACACTACAACTTCTTCGAAGACGAGAAGTGAATGGAAGGTTATACATTGAAGAAGTGGGAGTCGACCTTGAACTTGTGTTCATGCCCATGGACATGATGTAGATCCTACCATAGAAGCTTCTTGTAATAATAACTATTTCGTTGATATAATATCATCTGGTGTCGGTGAATTGATCCTATGCAATCGTGGTTCCGACCCTGATTATTCTCCTTTGATTCCATTTCTTGGACAAGTTTAAGTGCTTGCCTTCTGCAAATGATTTCACTTGTCCAACCTCTATCCCGCTCTACCCTTGAGTATACCCTCTGGTACCGCAAGAATATCATGGAACTACATAACTTCTTATGGGTTCTTCATCAACTGTTATTTCTCACCGATTCCAATTTTCCTGGGTTCTGGGTTGTCGTCAACCGAGAACGCTGATAAGTGAATCAATTTCCGCACTTCGACTCAATAACTCTAAGTATTCTTCATTTGCTTATGAGTTCATTAAGCCTTCAAGTCATTGCTAGCCTGATCGGCTATATCATTATCGTGCAACTTTTTAACTGTCCTACCTGGCCCCTCTTTCCGGAGCATAGATTTAGATGGTAAGCTAATCTTCCGTGATCTTCCTCGTCATATCATTTCTCCTTGAACAAACTTGATTTGGAGTTTGTGTCGTACCCATGGTTCCAATAACCTTTCGCTTCAGCATTCCTTTGACTCGATGTCATCGCTGATTGATCACATCTTGATGAAATCTCTCGACAAATGTGTCGTGATCACCATCAACCTTATGAGCTCTTCCAGGATATCAATCGGATTCATGAAGAGAAATACCATCCTTGCCCTCGATGAGTCGTGTTATCATCAGCCACCTTATTGTCTTCCCTCCGACACAAACTTGTTCATGTTTTGTATTATACCTTGAGTTCCTTGCTACCCAGCATTGTTCTTATTTACCTTGGAACATTACGACCTTTTATGTCAAGAATGTCGTGGGAATTTCACCACCTCTTAAGAATTCTTGGTATGGTGATACTTCTCACCATCACCATTGTTTCTTGGGTCCTCATGTTGATTCCAACCAGGGTATCAACAAGTGAGCGGTGCTGTTTGGATTCCGCCCTTCTAGCAACCCTATTGCTTTGAAGTTAATGGTCGGTCGTTCATTCTTAGACTATTGATTATTGAATCACCATTCCAATGTTGGCCGTGCTACCTAGGCCCATATTTCGGGTGCACCTTTCAACCAATGTTTAATTGGGTATGTTTCCTCAAGCATACATCATTGTATCATTTAATCTGACAATTGTTATCTCCTTGTTCACCTAATCGTGGAGATCCATCTTTTTGAAATCTCCATGAATTGTCGCTGAGTTCATCAACCACCCCTTCATCCTCTCCTTGGTTAAATGGTGAACTCATGAATCTTATGACGACTTCTCGTCAATTCGTGTCACACCTTTTTTATCTCAGGATCCTGAGTCTGAGGTATCCTGACACAATTCAGATCCAAATGTCGGGTCAGATATGATGGTTTGAACATATTTCCAGGAGTTTTAACATTGGTCTTTATATGACCCGGTAAGGTGATGTCATGCCTAGCACACCTGGCTGGGGAACCCATTGTTATAATACCCCCTCTTTTCAGTAAGGACTAGCCATTCTTCCATAAGGAAATTGTAAGACTAAAGATGTTCCTGATGGATCCTTTGTGAATACAAAGTCTGACCTTTGCTTGCAAACCATGTCAGTGCTATCTTGAAGCATGTCCATGGTACTCCGATTTTCAACAAAAACATGTGAAGCCCAATGCTAAATGATTCCTGCTCGATTATCCAAACACCGCTGTATGGGTATGGTCATCAATTTCCTCTCCCCTTACCTAAATGGTTATCCACTCTATATCCTGTCGTGGATATCTTGCTCTGCGTGTCCTTGGGAAGGATATGCCCCCGAAATGTGTTTAAACACATTTTTCCTTTCCATTGTTCTGTTTAACCTGATGATCACATTTTCCTTTTCATTGGTTTGTCTGACCTTTCTTGTGATCTATATAAACTAAGAAGTAATAATTCACTGCTTATGTAAACACCTCGGTGTACACCTCTATCAGTGAGACCCTGTTTCTATTGTTGATGACATTCCGGTAACCACCGATGGATGAGAACTTTGCCTATTGGTCCGCCTCGTTCAACGAGCAGGAAAAATGGTTCTCTTTGTCCCTCGCCCTTGGTATCGACATTGTTGCCAACATAACTGACATGCTACCCTCTGAAATGCCTTACTTACATGATCGTGCAAGGCGTCACCGCCCTTCCTACTTTTATCCCACCCGGTGGGCCCATAACCCACAGTTCCACAAGATCAAAACCTGACTCTCCTATACACCCCCTGTTCCCAAAGTTATTCCTCCCGCGTGGACTCGTATGTAATTCATGAGCCACCTTCCGATGAGATCGTCAATTCTAGCATCGGACACAATAATTATTTCGTAGCTTGAAACCCCTTTCACCTTCTGACTAGGCATCGAACGATTGCCTGGCTGCTTGAAACTTCTTATTGTACCTTCCAACTTTACTCTCGACATGTTTTATTTGTTCAACTCGAGAGGTACTCATATGCTCATTCATGGGTTAATCCCAGATTATTACCCTTATAGCATTCTGTCGTTGCCGATCTGCCCCGTTACCTATTCGTAAATACGATGAAGATCCCGTAGAAAGGATGCCGACTTCATCATGATGACCTGAAGCAGAGAAATGAAGACATCAACATAATGGATCGACCACTTCGATAGGAGCAACCAAGACCGAGAAGATTCGTTAGAATTTCGTAACCAAACCTTTCCCCCTTAGACCCTCTCTTAAATCTCGGGACGAGATTTCTTGTAGTGGAGGAGAATTGTGATGCCCGTATATTTAAGCTACAGTAACCCTCTACTAATGATGCCACGTCACCATGGTTACTGTTGATAAGCTCGCATTGATTCAAACCAAGTTCAAATTCAAATTTAAAATTAAGTCAAATAAAATATTTCTTCGAACTGCAAAACTAAATAGTTCATATTTTTGCAAATATTCCATAGTCATTTGTGATTAGGAAAACAACATAACTAAAATGCCCAAATTGACCCTAGCAACCAAAACAACACCCTTTAAATCATTCATATTTAAGTAAAATTAAAATGAAATCATCTTACTCCCAAACTTTTGTGGCAGTACTATATACTACATAGTATTTGTTTTGACCAGTGGCACTTCTAACAAAATTGGTTTGCTAGCAGAAATAAATAGAAAGCAATGGTGAAATAAAGAAAACAGAAAAACCAAAAGGAAAGAAATAAAAAGACCCCTAGGCCACTTGGTCCAAATGGCCAAGGCAACCCGCCAGGTCCGATCGGCCCAACCCGGTGCCCCTCATATGACCTAGACCACACCCCCACGATCCCCACTCCACCCATCTCTTCCCTCGCTCCCCTCCTGGCGCCGCCACCCTCCCACTAACGCACGACGTGCGCCGTACAGGAGGCGCTTGCCCCTCGCGCTACCCGCCGACCGCTGCTGCCAGGAGCCCCCCTCGTCGGAACCACCTCGCCGCCCTCCCTGCCGGACTCCCTCTGCGTCCTCTCGATCTGGATCGAGGGGATCCGCCCCGACTCCACCGCCGCACATCGCCATGGCCGCCGTCGACCTCGCCCACCCGCGCACTCACCCTGCCGCCTGGGATCTCGCTGGGAGGACCGTCGTCGACCCCTGCTTCGTCTACGCCGCTGGACCAAGGCCGGGAGGCCACCAACGTACGCATCATCGCAACCGTCTGCCTCGATCCCCTTCGTCGGACGACGCCGCTACCTCGTCGTCGATCCTCTCGACTCCGGCACCCCCTGGCTCCCCTGACCCCCCTGCCGGCCCTCTGTGAGCCCCCCACATCCTTTCCTCTTCCCTTGAGCTCTGGCTCCCCCACTAGCTAGCCCCGCTACCGCGTCCGAGAACTCGTCGCCGTCGCTTGACTCTCCATCATGGCCACAGCCCGCAGGACTCATGACCGAGCTTTGCCTCGTGTTCCTGGACTCCCCAGGAACCATCTGATACCCTTTGGTCGCCTCGTCATATGCTGCAACCTTGAAACCGAGCTCGCCGAGATCCGGCCATCACCATTGCTCGTCGTCGGCGTCGCTTGGGACCTCCCTCACTCCCACCCCTAGCACCGTTGGACGCAGGACTTCACGCGCGTTCGAATGCGACCAGCGACGCCCGTTTTGGTGGCCTGTAACCGATTTTCGGTGACATCCCGTGCGTTGTCGCTGTGTTTTGGTCGCCAGCGACTAAACGTCGGCGCTGCTGACGTGTTCTCTTAACCCAGCCGCTTATGACGCCAGTACCACTGACTGCTGGGACCTGCCTTCTAATTAATCACAACTTAAGTAAACTGGCTAATTAACTAACCTAAATACTCCTTGACACATGGGGACCAGCCCCTAGAATGAAAAAAAGAAGAAAAATAAATAATAAATATAATAATTAAAATATTAATTAATTAACTTAATTAAATCGGATTAGATTAACCTAATCATTTAGTTAAAGCTAATTAACCTTGTTTAATTATTGTGAGTCAATGACATGCGGGACCCACCGTCAAATTGACCTAGTTAACACCTGTTGACTGCTGACGTCAGCATGACATCATGCTAATGTCATAAAAACCATTTTGAATTAGAATAATTAGATAAATGCTAAAAATGATTTAAATCTTTTAAAATCAATATAAAATAAACCGTAGCTCGGATGGTAAAACTTTGTACATGAAAGTTGCTCAGAACGACGAGACGAATCCGAATATGCAGTCCGTTCGTCCGCCACATATCCCTAGCATAGCAAACATGCAACAATCCCCCTCCGATTCGTTTGTCCGAAAACGTCAAACACCGGGAATACTTTCCCGGATGTTTTCCCCCTTCCTCAGTAGCACCTACTACTACGTTAGGTCACCCCTAGCATCGCGTATTGCCATGTTATATTTTGTGATTCTTTGATTGCTGTGTTATTTATTATGTTCCCCCTCCGTTATTTCTTTCCAGTAGACCTCGAGACTGCCAGCGACCCCCAGTTCGACTACGGTGTTGACGACCATTCCTTCTTACCAGAGCAACCAGGCAAGCCCCCCCTTGATCACCAGATATCGTCTATTCTCCTCTATACTGCTTGCATTAGAGTAGTGTAGCATGTTACTGCTTTTCGTTAATCCTATTCTGATGCATAGCCTGACATTGTTGCTACATCTGTTGATACCTTACCTGCAATCCTAAATACTTAGTATAGGATGCTAGTTTATCATCATTGGCCCTACATTCTTGTCAGTCTGCCTTGCTATAATATTGGGCCGTGATCACTCGGGAGGTGATCACGGGTATATACTATACATACATACTATACAGATGGTGACTAAAGTCGGGTCAGCTCGATGAGTACCCGCAAGTGATTCTGATGAGGGGGCTGAAAGGCCAGGTGGCTCCATCCCGGTAGAGGTGGGCCTGGGTTCCCGACGGCCCCCGACTGTTACTTTGTGGTGGAGCGACAGGGCAGGTTGAGACCACCTAGGAGACAGGTGGGCCTGGCCCTGTTCGGCGTTCGCGGATACTTAACACGCTTAACGAGATCTTGGTATTTGATCTGAGTCTGGCCACTGGCCTATACACACTAACCAACTACATGGGAAAGATATGGGCACTCGACGTCGTGGTATCAGCCGAAGCCGTCTAGACGTCAGCGACTGAGCGGCGCGCGCCGGATTGGAACGTAAGCCTGCTCTTGTATTAAGGGGGCTAGTTTTGCTTTCGGCCGCCCACGCAACATGCAGGTGTGCAATGGGCGATGGGCCCAGACCCCTGCGCCATAGGAGTTAGACCGGCGTGCTGACCTCTCTGTTAGGCCTAGGTGGGGCTGCGACGTGTTGATCTTCCGAGGCCGGGCATGACCCAGGAAAGTGTGTCCGGCCAAATGGGATCGAGCGTGTTGGGTTATGTGGTGCACCCCTGTCGGGAAGTTAATCTATTCGAATAGCCGTGATCTTCGGTAACAGGACGACTTGGAGTTGTACCTTGACCTTATGACAACTAGAACCGGATACTTTATAAAACACACCCAGGAAAGTTCCACAGACAACCCGGTGATCGCTTTTCCACAGGGCGACAAGGGGAGGATCGTCGGGTAGGATTATGCTATGCTATGCTACTTGGAGATGCTACTTGGAGGACTTCAGTCTACTCTCTTCTACATGCTGCAAGACGGAGGCTGCCAGAAGCATAGTCTTCAACAGGATTAGCTATCCCCCTCTTATTCTGGCATTCTGCAGTTCAGTCCACCGATATGGCCCTTTACACATATACCCATGCATATGTAGTGTAGCTCCTTGCTTGCGAGTACTTTGGACGAGTACTCACGGTTGCTTTTCTTCCTCTTTTCCCCTTTCCCTTCTACCTGGTTGTCGCAACCAGATGCTGGAGCCCTGGAGCCAGACGCCACCGTCGACGACGACTACTATACTGGAGGTGCCTACTACTACGTGCAGGCTGCTGACGACGACCATGAGTAGTTTAGGAGGATCCCAGGCAGGAGGCCTGCGCCTCTTTCGACCTGTGTCGCAGTTTGTGCTAGCCTTCTTAAGGCAAACTTGTTTAACTTATGTCTGTACTCAGATATTGTTGCTTCCGCTGACTCGTCTATGATCGAGCACTTGTATTCGAGCCCTCGAGGCCCCTGGCTTGTATTATGATGCTTGTATGACTTATTTTTATTTGTAGAGTTGTGTTGTGATATCTTCCCGTGAGTCCCTGATCTTGATCGTACACGTTTGCATGTATGATTAGTGTATGATTGAATCGGGGGCGTCACAACATTCGCGACCAGAATGATAACGCTACGCACGCTTCGACCAGGTGGGTCCCGACTGTTAGGCACTTCCTTGCGTGCGAGGATGTAGCTGGTGGGTCCCAGCAGTCAGGGGGGCGAATCATTTTTTTTGCCCGGACGCACTTCCTTGCGTGTGAAGATGTAGCTGGTGGGTCCCAGCAGTCAGGGGGGAAACCTTTTTTCGTGAAATACGATGGCCCGTCCGGTGGGTCCCTACTGTCAGGTGGAGGAATCATTATTTTCCGCATAATAAGGAGGCACTTCCTTGCTGCGGCCGTGGACCCAGCTGCCAGCCTCTCCACATACAGTCCACGTCCGATGGAAGTTGTTCCTTGACCATGTTGACCACGCCGCACCGAGAGCACTAGGGGACAACGCAGAGCAGGGGAAGACGCGGGAGTGGATGCCCACGCATAGAGGAGTATGGGGGTTCACTGGTTCGGCTGCGGTGTGAGGCTGCCGTCGCTGCAAAATAACAGGGGGTGTGGGTGAGTAGAGGGATGGCCTGGCCAACGGTGGGAGTAGTAGGGGGCAGTGAGGCCTCCGCGGCATCACAGCCGGCCACGGGAGGTAGGAGCATGCGGCATGACCGACGCTGCTTTGGGCTGGAGCAAGAAGACCAGAGGTTGAAGAAGCACTACGGCCGTTGGATGGACATCGTACGGTCACTAGAGCTGGAATCGTTCATATTGACTAAAGTTGACAAAGGCCTCCATCCCAGTCAACTTAGTAGGCCCACAAGTCAGCCTCCCACCAAGGAGGGTCCCAGCTAGCAGGGGGTATTCATTTTTTTGTGCGTAATAAGGAGGCACTTCCGGTGGGTCCGAGCTGACAGCGGGGGGAACATTTTTTTCGCGAAATACGGCGGCCCGTCCGGTGGGTCCTAGCAGCCGGGGGGAAACGTTTTTTTCGAGAAATACTAGTGGCCCGTCAGGTGGGTCCCTGCTGTCAGGTGGAGGAATAATTATTTTGCACGTAATAAGGAGGCACTTCATTGCGGCTGCCGTGGACCCAACTGTCAGCTTCTCCATGTACAGCACTCTTTCGATGGAAGTCGGTCGTTGACCACGCCGCACCGAGAGCACCACGGCGGTGGACGACGGCGAGGCCTAGGAAGGGTACGGCGTAGAGCCGGGGAAGACGCGGCAGTGGAAGCCCGCGCGGAGAGGAGTACGAGGGTTGACTAGTTCGGCTGCGGTGTGAGGCTGTCGTCGCCGCAGAATAACAAGGGGTGTGGGTGAGTAGAGGGATGCCTTGGCCAGCGGTAGGAGTAGTAGGGGGCGCTGAGGCCTGCGCGGCAGCACAGCCGGCCACGGGAGACGGGAGCAGGCGGTCCCGCCGGTACTACTTTGGCGGCTGGAGTAATAAGATCAGAGATTGAAGAAACACGATGGCCGTTGGATTGACATCCAATGGTTACATCTACTAGAATCATTTGTTGACGTATATAATAACTAAAAAATCTTGCATACGCGTCAACTTAATAGGCCCACAAGTCAGACCACTCCCTCTTTTTTAATAATTTATATATAGCTCATTGCAACTTCTTATGCAATTTATTGCAGTCGTTTTTTTGGTTGGCCAGGGCCAATTTCACATATTTCTGTGGGTTCCAAACTATTTTTAATACTGAAATGTCAAGCCAGATTTAAAGTACTTTGAAGATATATTTAAATTAGGTTAATGCCCAGTGAAATAGGAATCTGAAAATGTGAAAAAATTCAGAAATTATAAAGTAATTGCCAATTTGTCATCTGTTTTTATATTTACAACCCTTTTCATATTACTTTCAAGATTTGCAGGCGTCTTGAAAGAGTTGCAGCCCATCAGGGCGTAGAAAAATAAGTAGGCCTGGATTGGTTATTCTTCAGAAAAAATAAACTGGGCTCATTTTCACAAAGAAAAAATAGCTGGGTTGGTCACATGGTGAACATAATAAGCCTGGGCTAGACGGGCCACAACCTAGTTCAAACCCTGCTCCGTCTCAACAATAACAAAAAAAAATACTGCTCGAGCAGCTACGTCCCAGGTGCCGGCTGATCTTGTGCTGTTCTCTTGTCTATTGACTATATACGCTCACAATGTTGTGGGTCCCAGATGTCAGGAAAACACTAGGAGGAAGCATTTTATTTTTCCATATGCTGACATGGTGGGCCCCTACTGTCATCCTCTCCACGTACTTCTGCCGATTCCTGTTGTTTGTTGACCATGTTGACAACGCGAGAGGGCGGCGCGCAGCGAGCGCACCAAAGCGTGCGGAGGACGTCGGCGTTAACAATTTAGGAGACGGTGGGGCGGCGACGTGTGCGATGAGGTGCAGCCAGCCGTGGGAGGCGGAAGCAGGCGGCCCTGCCGGCGCGGGTTTGGTTTTGGCGGCTGGAGGAAGACAGGACTGAAGAAACATGACAGACTGTAAAAGCAGCAGGAGTACTTAACAACCTTAATTGAAACTGGCAGGGGCACTTAACAACCAAAGCTGAAAGCAGTATGAGTATTTATACATGTTCAACCGTACAAAGCACGCCTCGAACAGTGCTACTTTGCCTAAAGTTAACCAAGGGTGAGGTCGCCAAGCCCCAGGATAAGGCCCAGGCGCCACCCCGCGCATCCACAACCTTCTGAAAGCGGCTTCATCTCGCAATGTTGTCAATAAACAGGATATTCGCTTTAGAGCCATGGAAAAGCATGAACATCTTCTGTCCTATTCTCCAAGATGGACGGGCCTTCATTATTTGAGACCACCCATGAATAAGTATCTTTTCACCTCCAAGGGGAATGGAGTAGGTCGACATAAACATCATATTGTGACCAAGCGCAAGTCTGACTCGACCATGGTCAGGCATCTGTATAGGAACAATAGAACTGGGCAGTTTCTGTTTCAAGAAGATCACAACTGTAAAACTGTGTATAAGCAATAGTTTATGAACAACATATATAACAGAAAACAGCTCGTACCATAAGTTTCTCGACACAGTTGGACCTGTTCAAAGAGTGCAGCAGTGGCATACATATCCCACATGGCCTTCCACCATTGAAACGCCCCACAAGGACCTCAAGATGATCAATAAAGTGTAGGAACTTGTGGATGTCGCCCCAGTCAACTTCAGTGCCATCAGTAACAGCCGAGTTACTACAGAATAACAAACGAGCAGCCTTCTTAACTCTGAAAAAACCTACACGTGCCACCAATTATAAGAAAATATTAGTTAGAAGTAGCATCTTCGTGAGAGATTTGTTGCTACTTCTAAAGTTAAATTGTGATTAGTTAGACAGAATAGGTGGATTAAGAAGTAATCAAGGCAACAAGCAAGAACCAGATACAAAACTAACATGGATGAACAATTGGAATGATGTCGGGGTGGAAGATCGTAGTGAAGATGAGACCAGGTTCTGCTATTTCCATCAACATTCGTGCGCCAACTTTTAGTCCGTAACACTTGAGAAAGTTTATCCAAGTTCGGCCATAAAAAAAGCAGCGATCTTCTTGGTTCATGAACCCAACTCGGAACTTATATCCATGGCTTTTCTCCACTGTGACCATTAAACTAGTGTATTCAGTTATGGCAAGGCCGAGCATCTTGAGTACATGTGTTTTGGCAGAGCAAATAATGCACTGCAGGAAAAATATTATGAGATCACAATGTATTCCCTATCCAAATCTAGAAATAACTTCCTCCTTCATGTCAGTGTTGACCATCGTACTAGTAGTACCTTTTATCCAAATATAGCAATCCAAATTTCCAAATTAGTTGACAACATGTTCAAAAAAAAACCACCCTCCTGGATAGAAAAGAGGATTCTAGGAACATACTATGCACGTTTTAGGATGAGAAGGAACAAGTGTGGCGTCTCGCCGAGGGCGCAGAAACCTGTAGGGTCCTCGCACTTTGGGCACTGCAAATGAAACACACTAGATTCAGTAGGAAGAAAAATGCATCAACGGCGGCGGCTACCATCCTAGGATTACCTGTGACCAAGGGACTTGGATTTATCGGGGATGGATGAAGAATTCGCACCTAGTTCTCCATGACAAAACCCTATGCAATCGCCGAGAGGGGGTTTTCTCTGAACAAGCGGACGATGGAGAAGGGGATTCATACCCAGTGAAATATTGCCGCTTCGTCCGTCCAGCTTACTGCTAAAGCTGGAAGGGGGGGGGTTGTGTGAATTGATGGCTCATTAGCCATTACTACGGCTCTATGACCGGGGTGTGTCTACCATGCAGTTGTGCACTCTAATTTGTGCATATGGCACGTGGACCCCGTTGCCGATTGCCCCACATATTAGCGAAAGGAAGTAGAAAGACAGGAGTAACTAGTACACATAAATATATTTTTGACAGAGAGATACTCCCTCTGTAAAGAAATATACAACTCTTTTATATCACAACTTTATACAGAAGAAAAATCAAGGGGAATATATATAACATATATAATTATAAAAAACATAGTTGTTTTTAACACAGTATAGACGAGTTGGTGATGATGGTGTGCCTGCCATCCTGCAATATAGGCCGTCCGATTTATATCTGACGAATAGGAAGAAAACTATGGCAATTTTGCAAAAAGGTACCCACACACCTCTCCACATTTGCAAATAAGGCCTTCCCTCGTTCATCCTTTTCTCTCACAAGATAAAATACTCATACAAATGCATCTTGATGTTACGTGCAATGCACGGGCATTATGGGGGTTTAGCTTTTTTTATGGGGGTTCAACTAAGAATATAATACTCAGACAGGCTCACGGTTCTGGACTTTGGGCCGCAGGCCCACCCTGCATGTTTGGGGGCCCATGTGTTCTATCTCAGCACTTTTCATATTGCAAGCGATCGGTACGGCGCTGGTTTTAGATGATGTCGCAAGGCGAATACACAAAATTGAATAAAGCACGGCAGCTGTTGGAATGAAATCGAACGACAATCCCTAACCAGCAATGAGAGTTGCAATTCTATCAACGATATACCATGTGATAAATAATACTGTCGTACTACTTATACACACAGGACACTTGTTTCACCATGCCAGATTATTACATCAAAATCTCTCGGAGGATAGATCAGTTCGGCAGTTGCGTGCTGCTACTGAAGAATTTCAAAGTTGATTTGGACCGGCTCTCCTTGCCGAGAAAGTTCGATTTTGACATCATCCCCTACCGCAAGATATGATTTAGATTTGAACCTTGACCATCCTTTAGCATCCATCATCATGCGACCATCCTTTGTACTTACGGTATATTGAGCAGGTTCATTCACACCAAGGCTGCGCATGGTAAGAGAAACTTGGCCGCGGTCGCCCGGATTGTTGAACGACTCCCTCGTTGCTCTAGGAATTCTCTGTTTGCAAACAAGAAGACATACCCAAATAGTTAGATCAACACAGTGAATCATGTGAAACAACATGGAAAGAAAAAAGAACAAAGCACTTGGGCGGCCAATGCTTTACCAAGAAGGTGGACATGTCGGTTTTTGTAAGGACTTTGGTATATGAAGTGCAAAATGCAGCCCAGTTTGTTGCCGGTGCAACTGCTCATTTGGTTGCTGCTGCACGGGCCGGAGCAGATGCAAGTGCAAGTTTTGGTGCAGGTGTCGAAGCCGCTGCTGCTGCCGGAGATGGTGCTCCTTGTAGAGCTGGTGCCGGTGTCGAAGCAGGTGCCGGTGTCGATGCCCGATCCTCCGGTAGATCAGACTTATCCGCTGACGCGGTCGGTGCCCAATCCTTAGCTGGATCAGACTGAGTTGATGCTGCTGTGAGTGCTAGAGCAACTGCCGGTGCTCGATCCGTTGCTGAAGGTGGTCTGGTCTGCTATGATCAGCTTTCTAACTTGACTAGGATCCGTGACCGTGATCCAATTTTTTTTTCATTTCTTTTAAACGCGAGAAGGACTAATTGTGGCATTTCTGTTAAACCAAACTGCAGTTCATCATAGGGATTCAGCTTGTACTCAAACAACAGACTGATCCAATTTTTTCCAGTAATATAAGTGATGGACAATGCCTTCGTTACTGACACGACATAAGAAGTGAAACCTGCAAAAATAGCCATCGTAGAGCAAACAAAACGGTTTATTCTGTGATGAATGTCACATGGCAAAACCTGCATCGTAAAATTGCAGGAAAAAGAAAGAAAACATGACATTAAATCAATAAGATTTAGACAGTAAATCAATAAGATTTACTTGATGTGACACGAGTGAATCCTTACCAGGAAATCACTATGTTGAAGTACTAAATAGAAGATTGATCGTCCAACTACGGGTGGCATGCAGGGGCCCCGCCTACTCCCACAAGCAGGACAATCCAAAGGTCGTGACAAATCGTATGGACTGAACATCCATGGGACTGGAAATCCTGGTGGGTGCGATAAACCCTGCAATGCATACAGATATTGGAGTGTAACCATAATTGATAAACCATCCTCACAAAAAAGATGATCTGGATACTTCAAAATATACATACTGAATTGAGTGGATAGACATTAACATAGACCGTTCTCAGGACTAACCACACACCAAAAGCGGCAGTACTAATAAACATACAGGGTTCACAAACACAAATCAAGTACTGAACAATAGTACTTACTACAGACAAGCAAAGTTGCACTAATTAAACTCTGCAGACTATTTCTTGCCACCGACCTACGGGATGAACCCCACATAACTGACTAGGCCATGGACTTTGTGAGAGATGTCTACATGCACCATCACCATCTCGTCAACCTTGGAGAACCTAACAGAGTGGTCTTTCCACTCATAAACATGATGATGAAGACATGCCGCATTAGATTTGTTGGGAAGCTTTACAAGAACCACACCCTTCGTAATCGAAGGCACATCAAGGAAATTGTTGTGGTCAAGTACAGCCTCGAGAACACGCCTGACAACAATGCTACAGGAAAACACTAGTTCAGGACACGTGGCGACAAGGACACAGCAGCTGGATAGTTTAGTAGTAGAACTCATCCCCAGGTCTTCCAGTTCACACGACATGACTTTGAGAACTTCATCTCCACCGCGGACCTGGTTCTAATTCAAACAGAAACCATATTTTATTACTACCTCCGTTCAAAAATATAAGATGATTTTCGATATTATACTCCATATATGACTACATATACGCACATGAATGAGTGAACAAAGACACTAGAACATGTCTTCAAAGGCATGAGAGTAGAGGGATTACTTGCAATATCCATAACACATGTTACTGAGGCAAATATACCCTCTTTAAAGGTAGCATTTATGTTCATAAAGTACTCCCTCCGTCCCAAAATTCTTGTCTTAGATTTGTCTAGATACAGATGTATCAAGATTTGTCTAGATACGGATGTATCAAGTCACATTTTATTATTAGATACATCCATATCTAGACAAATCTAAGATAGAAAATTTGGGACAGAGGGAGTAGTTGAAAGTAATCTATAAGAAATCAGTGTCAACCTCTCGCATGTTTTGGTCAAAAGAGGAATTTAGAACTGTCATTTGGCACACTAAAATCACATGCAAGATCACCCAGAAAGTTGTACTACCAGTACTAGTACTGCGTGTTAGATGAAAAAACACGATCAAGATTGAGAAAAAGATCGTCAACAAGAGACATTACCTGGACTTGCTTAATGAGGGCTCCCGAAGAGGGGGGCTTGGACAGG
>NC_057801.1:502507977-502516765 GCF_018294505.1 Triticum aestivum | reverse complement strand
GCTTGCGCTTCTTCGTACCATGAGCCTCGATGGTTTTGGCCAGAGCCATAGACATCACGTCGGCCGGTGCTCCAGCGTCCATCCAAGAGAGGAAGCTGAGAGAGAAGAGTGAAAGGAAGAACGAGATGAGGGAGAAGCGAAGCGAGTGGGGGTTTTCTTCAAGAGAGGAAGCTGAGAGAGAAGAGTGAAATGATGGTTGCTTCGTCCGTCCAACTTACTGCTAGAAAGGAGGGGGTTTTGTGATTTGACGGCTCATTGGGCATTACTGCCGTGCCTCGATCGGGGTAGTCTACGGCCCTCTACTATGGAGTAATTTAGTGCATGGCTGGTGGACCCAGGTGTTGGCTGTCCCACACGTCGGAGAAAGTGAGTAATTTAGTGCGTGGCTGGAGGAGGATCCGCACGGTAGAGCATGTCCACTGCTTTCTGAAGAAAAATTACAGCAAGCGTTTCCACTCTTATGACGGAGGAGTGCGAACCATGGTAGACACTTGAACATACACAGTGCTCCTACTACTAGGCATGTGCAGTGGTTCATACGCCAGTACTACACAATCTTGTTGCTAGTGTAGTAAGATATGACGATAACAAATGATGTTGTGCGCATGTCAACTACTCCTATATGTACTGCTTTTTCGACTGTCCGGTCGAGAATGAATGGTGAGATCAATGTTAACAGAACTAGGTCTACAGCGCACGGAGAGTACGGTGCTACAGTACTCCACGAAACATGAACCATATGAAGCACGAATAGTGTTAGGCAGGATGTATGAAGGGTGCACGGGATGGGAGCAAAAGTTCCCTTCTCGACCCACTTTTGGGTGTTTGACAGAGTGCATGAAGGGTGCATGAGTCCACACTAGTAGGTTAACAAAAATACACGAAGAGGAAACAACTATATTGAGATGAGAATGCAAGCAAACACACCCACACGCTTTGTGCTACAATGACTGATCTGCATCGTCTGAGTTTGATCCAACGGTCATGTTGCGCCGAGACATGGACATGCCCATGCAGAGGGCACCTAAACACCACCGAAGTCCCTTTGCTTCTTGAGGCGCATAACGTTGGTGATGCAGGGTGGAACCGCCCGCAGAGCCCGCTCCCGGTCGACGGGAGCCAGCTCGTCAAAGACGGCATCCAATGGCACGAATGGATTCTGATGACGAAGCCCTGAAAGGATTCGCCCGGCATCGGTGACGGCAGCCTGCAACCCCTCCTTGTCCAGCTCAGCCCCCACCATCGCACGGAGACGGCTCAGCTCCTCGGAGATATAGGTGAAGAAGGAGACCAGGTCAGGAAGCCACAGCTTGTTGAAGTCGACCGGGTGGTCGAACGGGTTTAGCCCAACTGCCGGCATCGTCGCCCTGGCATGACAGTAGGCATCACGCAGCCGCAACACGTGTGTGGCAACTTGGTTCACCAAGTGGCTAAGGCGATCCTAGACCTCATCACGATCGGCCCACTCGCGCTCCAGCCGGCTCCCCTGATGGCCTCGAGCATCTTTGTGGTGGATGCCTGCCACTTTTGAAGCTCCGTGAACTCCCACACATAACGGAGGAGCATGGCACTCCTCTCCTCCTTAAGCTCACGGAGCTCCACGTCCTTGGCCCTGAGCTCCACATCCTTGGTATGGAGCTCCTGTGTCAAGCACCTCACCTCGGACTCCGTGATCTGTTGTGCCGCCATGGCACTAGGTAGAAGCAATGGGGAGAGGAAGCAAAGGGGGCGAAACGGCTGAAAGGCAATGCAATCTACGGGAAGGCAGAGGGAGCCAGCTGAGGAGTGGGGAATCTTTTGGTTTTCACCATGGTAAAACACTAGTCGACGACTTCTCACATCAGGGAGCAGTGGGTTTTACAGGCGGAGTCATCGTGACTAATTGCTGTCACGCCTGCTCCCGTCAATCAAAAAATTAAAAATCATGTCGTGCCTGCTCCCATCAATCAAAAAATTAAAAATCTTGCCGCACACAAACACCAGAGCAATGCCGCGGTGGATATTTAAATTTACCTGCCGACAAGTAG
Source organism: Triticum aestivum (assembly GCF_018294505.1). Taxonomy (NCBI): domain Eukaryota; kingdom Viridiplantae; phylum Streptophyta; class Magnoliopsida; order Poales; family Poaceae; genus Triticum; species Triticum aestivum. The sequence continues at coordinate 502,514,738 of NC_057801.1, read as the reverse complement.
ATAAAAAAGGGGTGAAAAAACAAATGTGGCGGCGGCCTAGCTAATCGGTCGAACTAGCCCAACTAGCTAGCTACCGTGCTTCACTGATGTACTCGGCGGGAAAGGTTGGTCTTTCATGATTTGACGACTTATTTACATGCTTCGGTGCTACGACCGAGGAGGACCCAGAAAACGCGTGGTAGGGCGTCCCACGTCAGGAAGAATATATGCGTGCACCACTCGGGGGACCCCAAAACCGCGAGGTAGGGTGTGCCACGTCTCGGCACGGAGGAAAAACGTGCGTGCGAAAATATACTGTATCAGACGTAGTACCTATGGTTCTACCTCGGGACCCAGCCAGTCGGTCGAAAACACCCCACTAGCCACACATCTTCATCATGCAAACATGGCACGGAGGATAAATGTGGTTAGCTCCGTCTCGACCAGCCACAACGTCTCTTGTTCTAGGCGATTCTTCTATTTTCCAAGCTTTTTTTTAGTTGTAATAACACCACGGAAAGCTAGCGCCGCTCTTCATGTGTGCCCGTGCAAAGGTTAGACGATGGAGAGAAGAGAGATCGAGATCGCAGACCTAGGACCCACCAGTAAGTGAGTCAACGGTCATGCACGTTTTGACGAGGCACTCCCTCTACTCTACTCAACGTAATACTGTATAAAATCAAGTTATGGGACAAAGCCAACAACCGTTGTTGTTTCAGGCTATCGACTTATGCTTTGTAGTCCAGGTTGCCAGTTCGAATCTCGTCTTTCAGATTTGTTAGTTTTAGGTCCAAATTTGATTAATGACAAGTGGGACCCACGTGTGTTGTTCCGATATTTCAGTGTAGGATGGTTTTTTTGAAGAGACACTTTGCGCGGTTAGACAAGTAACGACACGACTTACACGTAATTTGCAAGTTTACGAACAAAATGACAGTGGAATAGAATATCACATCCACCCCGCAGCTTAGATGCTATGGTGATATGAGTTTTTACACCGTTGGAAGTGAGATCCAATGGCTTGGGAGTAGTCTTTGTAATTATGCACAATTTCCAAACTCTCCAAAGGTTTTTTTGCAAATAAAACATTCAGGCCTCATGTGTGCCATTGCATCTTTGATCCAACGGCTCCCCGTTGCTCATATTAGGTGCTCCCCATAGCTTAATTACCCGCTATGGTGATATGAGCATCTAGGTCGTATGATCAGTAATCAGATGGCACATGCGTAGTACTTGTACTTTCTGTGCATTTCCCAAACTCTCTCAGCCGTATATTGCAAAAACATTCAAACCTCCTACTGTGGGCCGTTAGATCTCAGTGAACTCATATCACCAAAGAATCTATGGTGCGGAAGCACCTCATGTTCTCCCATGCGAGAAAACATAAGGTGCTATCGCAGCTCGGATGCTACGGTGATACCAGCTTTGAGGTTGTCTGATCTAAGATCCAATGGCATCTGAGCAGTCTTTGTGCTTGTAAGCAGTGGCCGAAATCTTTTGGGGCTTTTCTGCAAAAAACCATTCGAACCACCGAGGAGGTGTTGGGTCACAAATCCAGCGGCTTCGAAGAGCTTGTATCACCAAAGCATCTAAGGTGTGGTACCACATGATATTCTTACATACAGAAGAATATGATGTCCTCCTTCATCTTAGATGCTACGGTGATACGAGCTTCGAGGTCATTGGATATGGGATCCAAGGGCATCTGAGTAGTTTTTGTACAAATTGTGTGCAATTCTCAAACTCATCAAGGTTTCCTATAAAAATATTAAGAAACATCATGTGAGCTGCTATATCTCAGATCTACAAGCTCCAAGCAACTCGTATCGGCATATATCATCTAAGGTATGGGGGCACATGATATTCTCCCGGGAGGAGGGGTGGGGGTGCACAACCAATCGGTGGTTGGGAGGATGGGGACAAATATAATCTAAACAACCCTAAACAGAGCTCCACAATTTTATCTAAGGTCTAGGGGCTGACCCCCGACAATCATAGCTCCGCCTAAACACAACATTTGCATGTACTGTAGTACTAGACTTAATATTCATGTTTCAGTTTCATGTTCATTTTAAATATTGAACTGAGTACCATGCATGTCTTACATTTTACTCCCTTCGTTCCTAAATATTAGTATTTTTAGATATTTCAAATGGACTCGCACATAAGGATGTATATAGACATATTTTAGAGTCTTGATTCACTCATTTTGCTCCGTATGTAGTCACTTGTTGAACTCTCTAAAAGACTAATATTTAGGAGTAGGAGTATTTTTGAATTCGTGCCATACATGCATGGTTTGGAAAATTAGATGCACTATACTTATTGGATTGTTGTTGTGTTTGTGCGTGTGTCTCTCTCTGTGTGTGTGTGTGGTCTATGCTTGATACATACAAAGTTTTCTCACCTCCATATTGTTCATCTTTTAAATTTGAATTTGCATTGGAAAACTTACTAGGGATACCATGAAATGTGAAATCCACGTTGACATCACTATATCACAAACTCACTCTAACTCAACAACTCGTCATAAATCAATTACCACGTTGAGATTAGTATTTGCAAGGAAAATATGGGCATTGTAATACACATAGATTCGTTCGGCAATTTAAAAGGTTCCTTTCATATTCTCGAATGGTAGGACCCAACGGCGTACCAGCCAGACCTTGGCTCATGTAGATCCTAAAAAAACAAAAAAACCGGGCACGTGTCCTTCGGTGGCGTGCGTGGTATGCACATTAGGCAACCCCAACCATTCGAGCCTCAGCGTTTCAAGTTGAAATATCTGGAGGCTAGAATTCCATCCCTAGGAAATTCCCCTCATGTCCCCGGTCCATAATGACTACCGATGAACAATGGAGGGATGCTTTAGTAACTAGACAACGTTACCTACCGTGCCGAGCACGGTTCAATTCCCTCGGTCGCAGCTCATCAAGGTCACCCGTCAACTGAATTGCCTAGTACTACACCAGGATGAGCACAGAATTGAGCCCGTTTATTCGTGCCTAGTACTTGAGTTAATATATCAGGCAATGCACTGGTACGGAGGGATTATCCTTTTACTCTGCATATATAACTTGTCTGAAGTCTAACTAAGCAAAATGTCTGACCAAATCCTTTCTTAAGAAATACAATAGGAAAGATGTACGGCTTGAAAATTTATTGCATGGTGCAGGTTATGATATTGTTTTGAATCCTGGATCTTAAATTTCAGAAAATCTAAAAGTGAGCATAAATTCTTGAAACTGAGCATGGTCACGTGATATGGCACAAATATTACTTTGTAAGTTCTATCTTCAATTTGAGACAAGCTGCTTATGACAAGTTGCATAAATGAAGAGCCAAGGTATTTTGGAACAAAGACCTGTCACGTTAAGGAGAATGCTTTCACTATTGAAACCGTGGGCGTTTATGTGCCGCCACAAGTCCCCGCTTCTCATCGGCAGGTGTCGTCCGAGCAAGCGTGTGAGTTGACCGGAGGCGTGCGAGCATACCGCTGCGCCGGCTGACAGGAAGGCGTGCGAGCAGACCGCTGTGCAGGCTCACCGGGAGGCGAGCCCTTTGACCAGTCTCCGCCGCCCACCTTCGTCCCAACTGCTCCCACTTTTAATGCCGCCGGTGCTGCAGTTTAAAATCAACCCTGCACTACCCGGTATCGCTACAATCTTCTCTCTTCCTCTCCGATTCTCCTATCGTCTACCTCCAACTAGCCTGACCTAAACGTACGCCATGCCGCATCACGATGGTCTGCCCTTAGTCTTCCAGTTCCCTGAGGAAGACATCCAACCGGAGTCTCAAGAACATAAGGCGCTTTGGGACGAGCTTGAACTGGCCTTGCAGGAAGACGCCACGCCTCTCCCTGCTCCCGTTCCGGCTCTCGTCACCCCGATTGCGCCAATGCCCATCCCCGTGGCATTGATGGACTGGGAGCTGCACATTGTCACCGAGCTTGACCCCACGGGGTTCCACAAGGTCCCCGCTGACTTTCACGCGCCCGTGCACCTGCCAGCGCATGCGCCTGCGTGTGCACTGACGCGCACACCCGTGCCGGTGCCCGTGCACCTGCCTACGCATGCACCTGCGCGTGCACTAATGTGCGCGCCCGTGCTGGTGCCCGTGCACATGAATGTCTCCGCCATGCCGTTGACAGCGGCTGTCCCCGCGCCGGTGCCAGTGCCCCCCTTAGCGGCATGGATGGCCGCCATCGACCGCTTCCTTGCACCAACGCCAGTCGCCTCCTCCCGCCAGTTGACTCACTCCGAAGTCCAGAACATTTTGGCCTTCCTTGAAGCTAGGCGAACGTCCAGGAGTACGCCAACAACGGCGCAAGACGCCGCCGCCGCCGTCGGTCAGTGGCCCGACGACACACAGAGCACGGCAGAGGAGCCGTTTCCCACTGCAAGATGCCCCCGCCGCCGCCGCGTAATCTAAATTTGCCATGAAAAATGTTCGGACTGCCATGCTTAAAATCCGAACGTTTATCATGTCTGTTTATTTTATACTGATCGTTGTATAACTTAAAGTCGGAGTCAGACTGAACGAAATCTATGGTTTGATCGATTGAATGTTCTGCTAGAGCCGTATCAAATTAAATATAAAACGTCATCAAGCCATATGTATTCCTTGTCATCCAACGACCTAGACTGCTTCAATGTCGAGCGCTCAACATGTTTAGCGTGTAGTTAATTTCATGCCAAAAATAGTGCTAATCACATGATAACACGCAAATAATATCCTGCTTAATATCCGCATGCACTTAATATACTTCCAAATTAACGTGCATTGCACGTACACACTGACTAGTGCTGCTAGTACGTGAGACTAGTGCCGTAACTTGTGAACGCGTCCAGATAAGGTCAACGGCAACATCGCCCGCGAGTTCATCGTGTTTGCCTGTGCGTCTAAGAGCATGGTTAAAAGCATAGCCAGCTGCTGGCTATAAGCTAGTGCCATGTCATCTAAAGCCCATCTTATAGTCAACATGTATAATAGTAGATTAAAAGAGTGTACTACTTTTTTATTATGCGGCCCATCTTTCATTCTCACAAAGTGCCTAGGAGCACGTGCTAGAGCAGGCTCTTCACAAAGAGCCCGCTTACCTTCTCTCTCCTCTTCTCTTTCCTCCAACTAAGCAGAAATATACTAGCTTATTCCTTATAGCCCGCTGACTCAACTCTATTGTACTTGCTCTAAACATAGAAGGGGAGGAGAGAGAGAGAGCACACATGGAACCCACTAGTAAGTGAAGGCGAATAGTACTAAAAATAATGTTACATGTTATCCATTAAATAGGTTGTGGTAATATAAAAACATTATGTGAACAAAGGGGGGGTACAACAAACATTGTTGTTCTACGTATGTTGCCTATTGACGTGCGGCTTGAAGGCCCGGTCGCATGTTCGATCCTCGTCCTTTATTTTTTAATTTGTATATGGGTCCAAATTTGTTTCATGACATGTGGGCCCCTCGGTGTGTAGTTTTTTAGCACTTTAATTTGTGGGTCGAAATTTGTTCCATTCCAAGTGGACTATCGGTGTGTAGTTTTGTAGCTTATTTATAACAATTAAAGAGAACAACAAAGTTTTTTGCAATAATACCATGTTGCGACGTTGAAGGCGAGAAAGGACATGCAAGAGAGCGATGACCGAGCCAGAGGGAAATCAACTAGGGGAGTTGCGGGGGTTGCAACGGTGTTTGGAGTAGTTGTGGGCCGAATGCTACAAAAATATAATCTAAACCGATCGGAATAAATGCCTACACAAATTAATCCAAGGTTGGAGTGCCCCTTGCAATGTAAATAGCTCCGGCTTTGCGAGGGATGGAGAGGTACCTTCAATGCATGGAAGATACGGTGTGAGAAAGTGAGGTCAATCGAGAGACATATAGATAGAGAGACAAAGTGAGTGTGGTCCGGCATTCATTAAACAAACATATATGCTCTGGAGAGATATTGTCCGATTGAGCTTTTGGCAAGGGTGAGGGCTGTAAGATAGAGCTTGAGAGATGATCCAGTCACAGACGTGCAGATATATTTTGTGCATGGGAGGAAGCAAGGTCAATCGATCACATAGGGTTGCCGTGCGATCGAAAGAGTGAGAAGGGTTGGAGAGAGTGACCTAGATAGACAATGTGCATGACAGAGTATACAATGTTAGGTCGAATTGGGCTCAAACATGGTGATATATCATTTTTTTCCGAGAAAGAGCGAGGTCAATCGAGACATACAGAGAGAGAGAGAGAGAGAGAGAGAGAGAGAGAGAGAGAGAGATTGAGTGAGCATGGCCCGCCATGAGGTCGAAAGAGTGGGGCGGCTTGGATGGACTGACCTAGATAGACAATCTGCGTGAGAGATTATAGAGTGTGTCGATCGAGGCCCGAACAGGGAGATATATCATTTGTGTGTGAAAGAAAACAAGGTTAAACGAGACTCAGATAAAGAGAGCGAGATTGAGCGAGTGTGGCCCGACGTGCGGAAGAAAGAGTGAGACAGTATCGAGGGAGTGACCTAGATAGACAACGTGCATGCGTGCGCACGAGAGGTTGGGGGGATAGATAGGCAATGCATGTATTTAGCGCAAGAGGGAGAGAGGGAGAGGGAGAGAGAGAGAGAGAGAGAGCTCGGTATGGGGTGCAATGGCGGGTGTGTGAGGTACATGGGTTGTGTAGTTGACAGACTTAGAGATCGAAACATGGAGAGAAAGAATGAACGTGTGTTGGAAACCGATAGCTTCCTAAGGTGGTTAGGAGAGGAAGATTGACCAATACAGGAAGTATGTAGCGTG
>NC_057801.1:502506898-502507678 GCF_018294505.1 Triticum aestivum | reverse complement strand
AACATTTGAATGTACATAGTACGAGACTTAATATCGATGTTTCAATTCGGTGTACATTGTAAGATTTTAACTGAGGACCATGCATACGGGTAATTATTTCGAATTTGTGCCATACTAAGTTTTGAAAAGTTGACATTGACTCAATTTGTTGTGCTTTTTTGTAGGTCATATGTTTGAATCCATCCAAAAGTTTTCTCACTACCATGGTGTTCATCATATACATATGAATTTGTATTAAAAAAGTAGCATGGATACAGTGAAAAGCAAAATCCACGTTAGAATTGGAGATCGGTATGTGACACACACTCTAATTCAAATAACTAATTATGTGACACACACTCTAATCCACATTAGCATGGATACCATTTCGATTTTTTTCAAATAACTCCTCATTATTTAATTTATAGTACTCCCTCTGTTCACGTTTATAAGACCTTGAAGACATTTCAGACAATGTGCAAAACAGTTCATTTTAAGTTGTCTGAAACGAATTACAAAAGTGAACGGAGGGAGTATCTCGTTTCGAATGACTAATTATTGCAAGGAAAACACGGGCATGGTAATACATATAGATGCGTTTGCATTCTCAAATGTAGGCGCACCAGGCAGACCAGGGTCGTGTCGGGGTGGACGCTGCTTCGGTGCCTTAAAGGCACCAGCCTTTGGGTCACTAACATGTGGGCCAGCCACCTGTTGGGCCCACATGTCATGGACACAAAGGTAGGTGCCTTAAGGCACCAAAGCATAGTCCTGTCGGGGTGGTCGCGTGTGTCGGACGGA
>NC_057801.1:502469679-502506554 GCF_018294505.1 Triticum aestivum | reverse complement strand
GACAACAAAATAAGTTCACGCTTGCACGTTTCAGATTGAAATATCTAGCGGCCCCAATTCCAGCCCTGCAAAATCTCTCTTCTCCACCGTCCCCTTCCACGCCCAGATTGCTCAAATTCCTAATTCGCCGCCAACCCAAGCAAAGTTTGAATCGCGCCTCCTCTTATCTCTTTCCCCACCTCTATGCAGGATGACGACAACAAAGACGACGATCGCGCTTCACCACCGCATCAGAGCTACCACATCTACGCCCTCGTCCACCGCACCGGGTGGTCCACCGACAACGTCGGCTGCCGCAACCGACGTGCCTCACAGATAACGACTTCCACCACATCAGGTGCGCTTCGCCGATGCCGTCTCCCAGCTCACCGGGGCTACTTCACCGAGCACATCATTGCACCTCCGCCCCCCGAGGCCGTTGGGGCTTCACAACCGGTCTCGTCCACTGCATCATAGCGCTCCGCTGCCACTCAAGATCTACATCCGTGCGCGGCCAGCCAACGCCAGCGCATCACCCTCAGTGGCTCTGAAGTGACCCTCACTCTAGCTAGGCGAGCATGACCAAACGCCGGCCTGAACTAGGTATCCACAAATCACTCCCTTGTGCACTGTTCCGACGATGTTTGGATATCCTTTCACTGCTCTCTTAGCATACACGCCTATGCAACTCTGACTTTAACTCTTATTTCTTCTGGAGATATCATCTGAAGCAAGCAAATCCATTTTTAGCGAAGCATGATGGCGCTATGGGATCTGGTACACATCCTGCACACCCGTATAACCTTGTAAGTATCTGTCCTCCGGTACAACATCAAGGTCGATTCCTCTTATTTGATCAACCATTCGCCGTGTCAAAAATGCAGAGGGGGATGCAAGGAGCACAAGGCCTGCACATCCAAGCAAGTGGTAACATGGACTTGTACATGGAACATCCCAAGTGCAAGCGGAGCTGTAGTGAGCCTGTACAACGAGCTAGCGTAAGTCCCTGCATTTCATTTAATTCATACTGGCATTCGTGTATGATTTGTGTGCAGTGGTGGATCCACGAATTCAAGTTACCAGGGGCGAACATTTAACTTAAAAAATATGAAGGCACTTGCACTCCGGAAACCAACATAACTTGAGAAATGTGAAGCTACATGCACTTTGAAAACCAGCTAATGATCCAAACTAGTTCAGATTATAAACACTAAATGATGCAAGCACCAAAAAACACAAAATGCAACATGGTGGACTACAAACATGGTATGTACCTGCTTGAATTATTCGTTCTTTGGCTGAAAATATAGAAGTTTATTTGCACCTATAACCAGTGCGCAAACTGCATATCAATATATCTATCCTGCACAAGCATGCCAATAGTTTCAAACAACAGATTAGAAAAGTAATTATGTTATGTTGCCATGATACGGGGACTTTCTGGTAGATGGCCTCGACGTTTCCTCAAGCTATGAAAATGCACTATAATTTGTTTGTCATCAATGCCTGCAAATCTCTGTCTCTCTCAACATAGCAGATCATCATTAGACACTAAATCCTTCAATGAGCTTGCAAAATGCTTGCATTAGATCCCTCATTAGACACTATATGTTCATCACCAGGAGCATGTAAAATGTTTGCATCAAATCCTTCATTAGCAGTCTATTCATTAGACACTTCAGGCTCAAGAACAACATGAGCTTGTATGTTTGCACCGGAAACTTGATTAGATACATCAGATTTAGTCAGTTCAGTATTGATTGGGGAGTTATAAAATAAGTAGAAATTGGTTTCATTCTCTCATAGATTCCCTACATACAAGCAGTTTTACAACACCGTCAGGTTTAACTATTGGCCAGAAATTGAAGAGTTGAATTAGATATAATCAGGGATGTGATGTACCTGCTCGTTGCGCATGCTACTCTTGCAAGCTGCGACTGTGTGTTTAAGCAAGCTCGATGCCATGCCGGTGCTGCCACCGCTGCCTCCCACGCAGGCTACACCCAGGGTTGGATCTTCATCTTCTTGTCCTTCCGTTCGCTTGAAGCTCGGCGACCGCCCTCCAACGAGGGTGCGAGGAAGTGCTGTGCCGGTCCGTCCAGTGGCAGCTAGGTTAGGAGCGAACCAGACTGGAGGCTGGAGCGAATGAATTCGGATTTTTTTCTGCTATCGATCGATATGGGAGGCACTCGTTTGGGCCGCGAGCCTGCTATAGGGCCTGCCTTGCACTTATGTTATTGGCCCATCCAAATTGAAACATTTTTTCTTCATTTTTTACATTGCCTGCTCGTGCGTTGGGACGAACAAAAATAGCATGGGCCAACCTGGACGACTCAAACTAGGTGCACACTTTCCAGCCACCTGAGGCGGCCGCCCATACCAGCCCCTATGGTGGCATCACCCCTTTTTGCATGTATGATTGGGTAGTGAAAAATATTGCAGTGGTGCTTTTGATTTACCCACAGAATGGTTAAATTTCTTGTTTCTATTAACTGAGTTCACCAATAATGTGAAGGATGCCAGTCTTTTCATCCTATTGTAGATTGCTTAGATCTTGATATGCCAAAAGTAATCACATGAAATATACAGTAAAAGCCAGTGTGATGTGTGTGGCTACAACTAGTCTGACTACACGTCCTCATATAACATATCGAGGGTGCACCATCTTACCAGATTAACCATTCGACTTACCAATGCATTGTGGGAAGAAAGAAGTATTGGGACTGCGTATCCAAGCAATTGATGCCATGGACTCCTTCGTACAACCTTGTAAGTGAAAAAGAAGTTGTAGTGTGCCTGTACAAAGAACTAGCATAAGTTCAGTTACCTACTTCTCGGAATTTTAGTTAGCCACTTATTGAAAAATTGTTCAATTACGTTGCTTGGCTTAATTTAGTTTGCTACTGATTACATAATGCCACAGCCTGTTATTCCTATTGTAGACTACGCCTATCTATGTGTTTGATACTTACTGTTAAGAATTACCTGTTTGCCTTAACTTAAATAGCTACATGTTTGTTTAACTTCTTTGCTGCTGCAACAGCGGGTTACAATGATGTTAATAACTACTTTTCATCATCCAATTGAAACTCTTTTATTCCTTGTTTGTTTAACTGGTTTTTTGTTATAACTCCCAGTTGAGATGTTTTGCTAACTTCAACTTTTCTGAATCCAATCAGAACTTTAATGGCAAAACAGGTTAGCCCAAGATCAAAGAGCGAGGTCCCCATGGACGTTGCATCATCCCACAGCAGTGGCACCGGCCCAATCATGCATTATGAATTTCCAACTGCTGATGCTCTAGAGGCTAAACTAGTGGTAGAAAGAGATTCTGCTTTTGCACTTAGATATGAAGTTGACATGTTGAGGAAGCAAACAACACAATCACAAGTAGTACTCAAGACAACCATTAATTATTTTGTGGATTTCAAAATGAACCAAGCTAAGACTGACCAGATTGTTAAGGTCCTGAAGGAAAAAAGGAAATTAAATTCCTACTTGGTAAATCATAGGTGAAATGTTCTTTCCATCGTTGAATAACCTTTGTGTTGTTTGTTCATGTAATCAATCAAACCATTTGTTTTAGAGATCATGTAATAATTGTTTTTTGTTTTTTGTTTTTTGTTTTGTAATTTTATTTGAGCACAAGTCTGTATTAATTGATAAGACTCGGAGACATTTCATTTGGATTGCTATGCCAGACCTACAAATATGCCAATCGGGCTGAATGTGCATTCAGCAATAATAGTAGTATAGATGGACCATAAGTGGCACGCATCGGAAAGGGCCAAGATGCTGGCTAAAAAAGGATGTTGTTGTAGCCAAAAAAAGTATAGCGGCCTGGCTTATGTATGTTAGTTGATATTATTGATCCATATACTCTATAAGTGTTTATATGTCTGTTAGTTCTATACATTCTTGGTTGATTGACTCGGTATTTGAATCTTGATGCATCGCTTGTGTACATATCTAAATGGGAGTACACATTATGCTGCGTGTGACATTTGAGTTGGACATGAAGTGTTCCAAATATTCGAATTCACCTTAAACTGGATTCTAGCTTCTGAATTTGAGTATCGGCATTTGTAAACCATATTTATATATGACAGTGGAATGCATCTTTGTCATCCTTTTGAAGATATATAAAAACACATAGAATGATTTATAAAGATTCATATAGGAACACAAAATGGATTCGAATTTAGTTGCCAGGGTAAACGTGGATGCTTATTGTCCCAAAATTTGAAAGAAGCGGCAAAATGTCCACTCCCACGTCGGCTGCCCGAAGCCAAGTGTTTGGGAGATGGAAATTACTGTCTACCCATTACACGGACAATCCATCGGCCTGATTTCCACTGCTCTAAATAGGGGTAGGTTAGTAACTACAATTAGACATGACACGACCGCCTCTGAGCCCATTCTGAAATGGTGGGCGTCAAACATGGGCGGCAAAACACATTTGATTCAAGCTTGTCCGAAAGACCTGTGTTTCTCCCTCCATTCCCCATTCATACACGGTGGGCGGCAAAACAAACTTGACTCGGCCGAAATCGATGTAGGCAAATATTTTCAATAGGGGCAGGTTTGTAACTTCACTCAAACGTGACACAACCGCCCTACCTGTCAGCCCCGTTCATACACCGTGGGCGCCAACCATGGGCGCCAACCACCCTCTCCTCGCCTGAAATCGCTCTGGGTAAATATTGGCGAGATGCGAGATTACCGTCCTATCCCCAACCGACGAGACGTCCAAATTTTAAACTGGGGCTAAGTTCGTAAATTTCCCATATTTCAGATAGGCGCGTCCCAAAAACATGGTTCCCCGTACCTCTTCGTCCATTTTCCCATTCATACACCGTCTATGCTAGAACACCATCCCCACACCAGCCTCCGTCCGCCACCCCATCCATTGCCGCCGTCCTCCACCACATCCATCGCCACCGTCCTCCACCATGCTGGAGCGCCTACCAAGACTGCGTCGTCCACTGCTAGAGATGGACGTTTCTCATCCATGGCGACGAACCAATAGCCTTGCATCGCGTCCTCTCGCTTCATCAGTGCCATCGTCCTCTTTGCCAGGGCCGCTCACACGACCTTCTCTTCCACCGCAATGGGACTTATCCCCCGATGCACCCATCTACCGTCGCAGATCTGCTTCAATGCCACCGATAGACATCGCAGCCCAGATGCCTACACAGCGCCGCAAGAGAGGTGGTACTTCTTATCTCCTCAATTTTTGATCACAACTAGAAAATAGATCTTAACTTGGTTACCCTACTTTCTTTTCAGCTCTTAGAATTTAGTTCTTAGTTCGAAGCAAACAATGGGTGCTAAATATCATTTCTCCGGTTTGCAGCTTCAAATCTGCCATGGCACAGTCATAATACGGTTTAATTGATCATGCTTAGGGCTTAATTGATCATGTTGGTTCCATGGTGGTTTTTTTAATAGAAATCGGAGGGGAAACCCTCTTTTGCTAAAAAAATATGCTTAGAGTTTCCCCCTTTTATGATCACTATACGATTAGAATACGTGCTTCGTGTCATAATAACACTGCTCCACCCATAAAGCTAAACAAGCTTAGTTGTTCAAATATGAATCTGATATTATTAAAATAGAGTCGTTTAATTGGTCAGCTAAATGTTCCTAAATTAGTTTTGAAAATGCATGTTCGCTGCTCGGGTGTGTATCTCTATAGGGTGCCCACGGTGGGCTGGCCCACCCTGGGATTTTGGGTTGTCCCAGGCCCCGATTCCCCTCTGTTCCACTGCGCGCTTCCGATCTCTACTCGCCCCCAGCCGCCTGCCTCGCCGGCGACTTGCCGTCCCCAGACGGCATGACTCTAGGAGGAGACGCCGGACTAACAGGAGGTCAGGAGCCGCTCGCCCAACAGCGTTACCGCTGCCCGGGTGTGCCGCCGTGCCTACCTTCCCAGTCTGTTCAGGGCTCAGGCGTGCAACACCCACCAAGCCAACCCGATTTATCCTGAGATACGTCCTCAACACTCAGCAGCCACTCCTCATCACCCATTTTCTAATTGATTCATTACTCATTAGGCAGGATTGTCATTAGGGTTTGTTGTGTGCTGAGTGCTACCTACACTTAATGGTTCAGATGTATTTTGGTAATCTTTAGTACCTCCAAAGTTCACAGGGTTTTCAAAATTCTGGCCCTCGGAACAGACACTAGTAATTTTGGGTTGTTGGTCGTAGTGACATTGACCCAGATTACTATTGCAAGCCAGGTTTGTTGACAATTTTACTTTTCTTTCTTACTCATTCGATATTATAACTGAGACCCAGAATTGACAATTTTACTGCAGTTACAATTCTGCATACTTGTCCTAGTAAGCTCACAAGTAAATGATTGATTCACTACATCTATGCTTGCCTTGTCATATTTGTTGTCAATATTCTTTTAGGGTGGACCACCCTGTTTTTAAATACTGGAACCATAGACATGAGTGAATAGTATTTCTCTATGTGATCTCTTCCATCATGTGTGGGCAATGAACACTGCATTGTATAGAAAGAAAGTGTCATTTCCATCTTTTACATAGGTTTCGATCTTTTACATGGAATACAATTTGCCTACTTGCTTGGTGTCGCACTACCAACACTCCACCCTTGAAGCTAAACATTATACCACTCATAATTCCTTAGTTTATTTGTTCAAATACGAATTTCATATGATTCTAATGTTCCTACTTCAGTTTTGAAATGTGTGTCTGCTTGTTATAGAGACATAAGGGGTTTGTATTTCTCTGTGTGGTCTGGTCAGCACGGTTGGGGGTGAACTTTGCATATGCAGGGGTTTATAGGGAGACACTCTTCGAGTTGAATCCGCAATGCTTTCCATAGATAATCTGACTACTTTTTATGTTTTCATGAATCTCAGATTCTGAACAACATCATAATGATTATGAGCTTGCGCGCATGAAAAGAATAAAGTAGAACAATGCCATGGCTGTCAAACTTGGCATTAAGGGACTGAAATCAAGTCTGGATGCAATGCAATGCAAGTGCTCTCAACCTACAGATTCATGCTCAGAATATGATCCTAACAGTGATTCTGAGCTAGAGGGAGACCTAAGTCAATGTAGCACCCTAGTGGAGGAGTCAGAGGAAGATGCCCTATATTATTCACCCATCAAGGTGCTTGCTCTAACTTTCCAAGGTTGCATTGGTCGCATATATCTCGCAACTGATGCTTTGCATTGCTTCTACTTTGTTGAACTGCCATTAGCTTAGTTTACACATCGTGTATGTGAATATGCCTTGCCTATCCATTTTTAGTACATATTCCATCTGTCATCATACCATATTTATCCATTCAAATTATGTTGTTCTTGTGTATCAGACGTTTAAAAGGAAGAGGGCGATTGCTGATCGGGGAGGAGCACAAGCAAAGTATTTGGAAAAGGTAGTGGCACCTGATAAATCAAATAGCCCATTAGGTGTAGTTGCAATATCACCTGACCCACAAAACACCCCAACTCTAGCAGACTCTAGCCCTACTACACTGGTCATTTCTGATGCCCCAACTAAGCAGACCTGAACTGCAGCAAACAGTATGATTATGCCAGTTGACATAGCACCAGCTCTACGATGCAAAACCCCCATTCCAGCAAAGAGTACACCAAATCCAGTTGCCAGATCCCTTTTCGAACCAGAGAGAGCCCCAATTACAACAAATAGGACCCATGTTCCATTTCTTCCCAGTTTAGAAGACGAAGCTTATGTTGTTGTCAGGAACTTTGTGCGCATCTTTCCTTCATGGGAAGATTATACCGCAGACACAGAAAAATTTCCAGCCTTCCTCCGCAACTTACGCGTAAGTAATATACTAATATTATTCATGGTCATTATTGCATATATTTCTGCTGACAGAAGACACAAGATTTCATTCTTTTAAATAGGCGAGGAGCAAACTGGATTGTGAAGATGAGCAAGGGTTGGTTGCGCTTTTCAAGCACTCGTCGATGAAGTATCGTACCTACCTGAGGCAAGCGCACTTCGATGGTAATCCTCTGAACGAAATTTCTGTAAAGTATCCGGTGCTACATTTATCCTACGGTGACTGGAATAATCTTGTTACACATTGGTCTCGGCTGCAGCGTCAGGTACTGTCTATGATATCACATCACAATTTGAACTACATTTCTGCATTTTCCTTAATGTCTCACTTGTACGAAAACTATTAGCAGAAGAACATTCGTTCTCAAGGACCACAGAATCTCGCAACTATAGTGCACACTGCATTGCTCTTGTGAGTACCTCTTGCCCTGTATGACCATACTTACTTTCATAGCTGTTTGATTATGTAGCATCACTGCACATGTTAGCCTCATAATCGTCCATTTGGTGGACATTATAAGATCCGTATGGACTCTTACATAAATTTAGAATGAAGCCAATGCTTTTGATGAGGTTTAGCTCTGCAGTCCTCTTGTAAGGACTGAACATGGTCTATCAATGTACTTACATTAACAGCTACTCCCTCTGTCCCATAATATAAGAACGTTTTGTATAGTACACCAGTGTTCAAAACACTCTTGTATTATGGGAAGAGGGATTGGTTCATTGTGTAGAATTCTGCATCTTATCTCTCTCGCCCACTGTCGGTGTCAAAACCGGCGGATCTCGGGTAGGGGGTCCCGAACTGTGCGTCTAGGCAGATGGTAACATGAGACAAGGGACGCGATGTTTTTACCCAGGTTTGGGCCCTCTCGATGGAGGTAAAACCCTACTCTTGCTTGATTAATATTGATGATATGGGTAGTACAAGAGTAGATCTACCACGAGATCAGAGAGGCTAAACCCTAGAAGCTATCCTATGGTACGATTGTTGTTCGTCCTACGGACTAAAACCCTCCGGTTTATATAGACATCGGAGAGGGCTAGGGTTATACAGAGTCGGTTACTGTCGGCGTTCTGGGAATGGGGGTCCCCAAACTTGCCTGCCTGCAGCCTGCGGCGTGGCTCAAGGGGCGGCCCAGCACGGCCCATCTTCATCAGCACGAGCTCAAGACCCCCGCGAGGGACTGAGCCTCGCGGGGTGGACGACAGGGAGCTTCCTCAGGCACGGCCTCATCAGGCTGGCTCGCGAGGAGGCAGAGAGATCAAGGTGGGGTACCTCACGAGGTGCCCATGACGCAAGCCATGACGACCAAGGGCGCCAGGCGGGTGCTAGCCCGCGCAGTGTCCTCCTTTCCTCTTTGGTGCAAAGGGAGCAAGCGCAGGCGAGAGCATCAAGCAAAGGCATCCGTTTCGGTGCAACAAGACCAAGACCGTCGCAACGGCAGGAAGGAAGTCATTGTGGAGCCCAAGCCGACATCACCACCAGAGCCTTTGACAGGCGAGGACCAACTTTATTCAGGATAAGTGTACTGGATGTTCCCCTTCAAAATGGCCAATTGTTGGCGCCCTTCCCGCTCAATATTTGGGAAGAGGCCCAGGGCCTTTGCCTATAAATAGGACTAGCCACCCACAAGGTAGAGGCATCATCTGAAAACCAGCAGAAAGAGCGACTGAACTCCCCCTAGCAGTTCATCGCACCAGCCAAGAACAGGCCCTCGCGAGGCTGTTCTTCCTTGTATTGTTCATCATCAGCCCAAGAGGCAATCCACCACACCACAAACTAGAGTAGGGTTTTACACCACAATGGTGGCCCGAACTAGTATAAACCATGTGTCTCTTGTGTTGTTCCTTTCATAGCTTAGATCCTAGCGAGGCAACGAGGTGCAGGTAGGTAGAGGGCGAGATCTCTGTGTGCACCCCAGTGTTCGAACCTAGAGGGTCTGCCGGAACCCAAAATCCGACATTTGGCGCGCCAGGTAGGGGTGCGCTAGAATTCATCTTCTGCCGCCCTGTTCTTCACCGACCATCGCATCCATGTCAGACCCTCATCGGGCCCGCGCCGAGCGCCGAGCCGCTCTCACTTCCTGTGTCGCCTAGACGGCCCCCGTCGGCGGCCGTCCCCGCCGTTCCCTGTCACCTGGCATCAACGCCATCACCGGCCCGGCGGGGAACGAGCAGAAAGCATCGTCCCAGCATCCGTCCGTCAGGCGAGACGGCCGCACTGCTACTCCCTCACTCGCCCCAGCTGGTTCTTCGTCCCGCGTACTCCGCGCACCCATGGAGGCTCGAGCTGCGCTCATCGCGGCAAACGAGCTCCTGCACTACCGCCCAGTCGACGACGTCTACGAAGAGTGGCTCGGCCGCGTCGCCGAGCTCGTCCATGCCGCGGGGGGCTCCCCCGTGCCGTCCTTCTCGCTGCACCGCACCCCGCCCTGCGCGGGCAATGAAGCTCCAGGGACGCCTCAGCCGCCTCCCCCTCAAGAAGGCACCCTGGTCCCAAGGCACGTGGCCCCTGGGCGGAACCCACCCCGTCCGGCGCCAACGCAGCAAGAGCAGAGTTGCCGAGAGGTCCCTCGCCCCCAAGAAGCTGCCCGAGTGCTACCTGCTCCGGCCCGTCGCGACCACGCTCCTGTTCCAGCACGCCAAGACCCTGCATTGCTCCCAGCTGCATCGCATGGGGACCCACAAGACCAAGCTCTTCGTCACCAAAGGCCTCCCGTGGCCATAGCAGGCTGCCGCGCCTTCACCACCGAGCTGCGCAGCGTCGCGTGGCCCGGCAAGTTCAAGCCAGACCTGCCTCCTCGCTACGACGGCACGGCCGACCCTGCGGAGTTCCTCCAGCTCTACGAGCTGGGGATCGAAGCCGCCAACGGGGACGAGAAGGTCATGGAGAACTGGTTTCCCATGGCACTCAAGGACGGGGCCCGCACTTGGCTCCTGAACCTGGCTCCTGGCACGATCTCCTCCTGGGACGAGATGCGCACCCGCTTCATCACCAACTTCCAAGGTACTCGCGACCGGCCACCTGCCGTGAGCGACATGCACCGCATCAAGCAGCAACCAGGGGAGACCCTGCAGAAGTACATCTAGCGCTTCAACAACGCACGCCTCAAGATTCCCAAGGTGACCGAGGAGGCCATCATATCAGCCTTCTCTGACGGTGTGCGTGACGTCAAGATGAAGGAAGAGCTGGTGATGCATGAAGATCTGTGCACTTCCTTGGAGTTGTTCAACTTGGCGACCAAGTGCGCCAGGGCTGAGGAAGGGCGCCTTTCCCTCCTCGAGCTGCCAGCCACAGACCCAGAAGAGAAGAAATCCAAGGCCAAGGACGTGAAGCGCAAGGGGGCTGCCGTGCTCGCGGCAGAACCAGACACCAAGCGGGGCAGAGATCAGCCCGAGTCTTCCAAGGGCAGCCGGTACTGTGTGTACCATGACCTCCACACCCACAACACCAACGAATGTCAAGAGCTCCGAGCCGTGCGAGAAGGGAGGATCGGCCGACACCCTGACCGCAACGATCGAGGCTACGGCGCGTGACCCACCTCACGAGGATTGCTGGCAGGGTCAGCCTCACGAGGGAGACTGGAGGGATCAGCCTTGCGAGGATCGTCCGCAAGGAAACGCAGGCATCCCTCCTCTGCCGCCGCAGCCAAGGAGAAACAAGGACCATCATCAGGATGAGGGGCCTGGGGGCTTCCAGGAGCCGCGCGCGATCGCCTGCATCCTGGGCGGAGCTCAAGCCCCATCCTCTCAATGCATCTTCAAGCAGTTCGCCCGCGAAGTGAATGCAGTCCTCCCCAAGCTCGAAGCCACGCGCCCTCTCAGGTGGTCAGCGTGCGCCATCACGTTCAGCTCAGCACATCAGCTCAAGTGCGCGGCCACAGCCGGAGTCCTCCCGATGCTTTGCTCCCCAATCATCAGCAACGTGCAAGTCACCTGGACCCTCATCGACAGTGGGGCAGAGCTCAACGTTCTGTCCATAGAGACATTCAACAATCTCCAAGTGCCTTACAATCTGCTTCAGCCAACCAAGCCTTTCTCCGGAGTCACCGATGGCTCCACGGTTCCGATTGGGCAGGTCCGCCTCCCTGTCACCTTCGGGGAGTGCAACAACTACCGCACCGAGCTCATCGACTTCGACGTCGCCCACATTCTCCTGCCATACAACGCCATCCTCGGGTACCCAGCTCTCGCCAAGTTCATGGTCGTGACTCACCACGGCTACAACGTCCTCAAGATGCCAGGAAGCGGTGGAGTCATCACGGTGCCTTGTGAAGAAAGAGACGCAGTGTGCTCCCTGGAGCGAGCTTTTCAGGCTGCATCACTTGAAGACCTAGATCGCGGGAGCGGGAGGTTCCCTGAGACCGCTCCCAAGAAGAAGAAGACATCGCCAGGCCCGACCCCTCAGGAGGCAGGCCCCTCAAGGTCTGCGCCTGCTCAGGGGGCACCTCCTTCTGTCGCATAGGAAGGTGCGCCCAGCGCCCTCCTCAAGCAAGGCTCGGGGGCTCCCTCCTGGAGGGCCACCGACCTTGCTAAGGTCACGAGGGAGGCGCTTGGGCACCACTTGGAGGCGTGTTTCAAAGCATGTTTCCCTCAGGAAGGAGCAAGGCAAGGAGGGCAAAACCCTTAGGAGTTCGTCAGCCAGATCACGCAGGAGTTGCAGGAGTCAAGAGTCATGAGTGGCAGCCGCCGCTTACCCGCTACAGCTCCCCATCCAGGCGAGGATGGTGGGCTGCGCATCTGCATCGACATCCCAGGGCTCAACCGGGCCGCCTCTCAGGAGCGCTTCTGTCCCTCACGCGCGGGGCGCTGCGAAGGCCCACCCCACAGCTATGTTCGCATGCCCTACGGCTTGCCGAATGCGGCCGCCACGTACCAGCGCCTCATGAGGAGCATCCTGGAGGCTCAGGAGGCCAGGCGTTCCGCAGTCCTGGCAGAGATGGAGATGGTCCACGAGGAGCCACCAGCGCCCCCGGAACCTCCCGAGGCTCCTGGGCCTGGGGGCTTGTGAAGATCGGCTTCCGCAGGCCACGACGTCCGCTACTTCAGCATCCCTTCGTCTTCAACACTATGACGTGACATCCTTCAAGTTTCATTTCTAGCTGGGAGCGTCCCCCAGGGCTGCATTATTCCCAGGCCGCGTGGGTCCATCCCTGCGGCATGTATCCCCTTTTTACTTTATGTTCCTAGCTTACTTTGTTGGGGGCGCCCCAAGGGCTGCATCATCCCCCAGGTCGCTCGGGCCAGACCCAGCGATGCCTGCCTTCCCTGCATCTATCTAAATGAACTCGCTTCTTCATGATTAACGTGCTTGACCTAGTTGCCCGCTCAACTGACACCAACCGAGGGAGCTGCTCCCCGACGGCACAACGCTTGCGCATGGGTCCATCCCTGCAATGCTGAAAAACCTGAATGGCTGAGCTCTGGCCGCGGCAGCCCCGCACAACGCCACCTCGTCAGGCCTTCAGTGCCTCATCACCTCTCCAAAGCAACCAACGGCTGACCGCCGCTTGTCATAGCGGACTCTTGTTCTTGTGGTGGGCCTGCAGGATCCCTTCAAGGAGCAGCGCCAGGCGAGGCCCTCACGGCGTCTTCTTCACTCTCGTCCATGCGAACCGCTTGCACGTTAAAGGGGGGCACCTGAGCATCGCGACTCATGCGCTCCTACTGGCTCTCCAGCCCTCACCCTTTGGCCTTGTCCACGGCATCGCGACCTGGCATACCAGCGACGGCTGAGACCCGCTCGAGGGCCGGGACCCGAGGACATAGAGCAGAAAGGGGAGCAAAGGCGAGAGGGAAGAGGCACGCGGGGACCTCGCCAGGCAACCCCTCGCCGGCCGATGCGCGGACCTAGCGCCGCACCAGGAAGCGGTTCCTGACTCTCGAGATAAGTCACCCTCTGGAAACACTAGCTATCGCAGCACCGTCCCCGCATCCAATGCAATCCCGTGTTAGCAACATCGAGCTCCTTTCTCACCGAATGATGGCTGCTTGAGCGCTAAAGGGGACACCTCCTAAGCATCGCGACTCAGGGGCTCTTACTGGACCCCGGGCCGTTCACCTCCTGGCCTTGACCACGGCATCGCGACCTGGCATACCAGCGACGGCTGAAGCCTGCCTTGGGACCGGGACCTGTGGGCGCAGAGCACCAAGCCCTCGTGAGGTTCGAAAGGAAGAACTAAGCTAAGACAGAATAAGCATCTCGCACTACTTCATGGCAAGGACTATATTAAACAGAACCACAGGCATCTTACAAGCCCCCACGGGGCGCGCTTTCTGATTCCTCGCAGGGAACAGAGGGAACAGGTCCTAGAGAACGCTAACTACGCGTGCCTCCGCAAGAGAAGCCATCATCAACAGTGGGCCGTCAGGCACCGGCGCCAACCTCATCCAGATCAGAGGCGGCGGTGGCCTAACGAGCCCGTCCTGCTCCGAGAGCGGCGCAGGCTCGGGGGCTCGTAGCTGTCATCGCTCGTCTCCGGAGTCGCGAAGAGCTCGGCGGAGTCGCTGGATCCTCCGGCGCCCCTGCCGCCTGAGGAGCCGTTGAGGGAACGAACGGCGAGCCTGGTCCTTGCCGCGGCAGGGCCCCGACCACCTCTCTCTGGGCAGCACTCCAGCCGACATCTGTCCGCGTCGAAGACCTTGAAGAGCATCATGGAAGCGCTGTCGTACTCCATGTGGATCACGAGGGCGCCCCTCGTCCTACAAACCCGGGCAATCTCGCCCCAGCCTCGAGTCATGAAGACTTTGCCCGGGGCGACGATCGCGACCTCAACTTTAGTCGCGAGGGTATTGCAGTCGGCGTGCTACAACCAGAGCTCAAAGTATCCCCCCTGCAGCATCACGAAGGCGAAGGAGGGAGGAAGGCGAATCCAAGACTGAGGAGGCATGGCGGCATGGAGCACAAACTCTCGGGAGGAGCCCTCGACAATAACTCCAGGAGGGACAACGCGCACCACCGTGACCCGCCGGCGTCGACAGCGGCGTCGTCCATGGCGCCCGACATCAACTCCTGCAGGGCCCTCAAGGTGGGCGTACAAGGGCAGCGGGAACCCTGGCGGCGGCCGCTCGCACCAAGGCCTCGACACCTCCTGCAGGACGCCCTCACCTCGACAGCACAGGGCTAGCCGTTTCTTCGGCGGAAGCGGGTGGGGACCCTCTCGGGGAGCCTTTCCCTTCTCTTCCACGGAGAACCGGCGGATCGGAGCCATTGCGGCAAGGTGGAGCAAGGACGGAGAAGAAGGAGAAGCAAGAAGAGATGGACTGGAAGGGCACGCGCCATTCCGTACTTATAGCCGGAGGAGGCCAACCGCCGGCCTCCACGATCGCAGGTAATCATGACCCGCTCTCCATACTGGGACTTGTCAATTCGTGCAGTCACCGAGGCGTCGTGGGGAAGCAGGGCCACCCATGACCAACCAACCGCCATGCGGCGCCCGAGGCCGCAGGCTGTTAGGGCCCGTCGCGCTTCGCACTTGCCCCTTCGCTTCTCCGCTCAGCCAAGTCCGGGCGCGCCTTGGGCCCGGGGGCTACTGTCGGTGTTCTGGGAACGGGGGTCCCCAGACTTGCCTACCTGCGGCCTGCGGCGTGGCTCAATGGGCGGCCCAGCACGGCCCATCTTCATCAGCATGAGCTCAAGACCCTCGCGAGGGACCGAGCCTCGCGGGGTGGACGACAGGGAGCTTCCTCAGGCACGACCTCGTCAGGCTGGCTCGAGAGGAGGCGGAGAGATCAAGGCAGGGTACCTCACGAGGTGCCCATGACGCAAGCCATGACGACCAAGGGCGCCAGGCGGGCGCCAGCGCGCGCAGTGTCCTCCTTTCCTCTTTGGTGCAAAGGGAGCAAGCACAGGCGAGAGCATCAAGCAAAGGCATCCGTTTCGGTGCAACAAGACCAAGACCGTCACAACGGCAGGAAGGAAGTCATTGTGGAGCCCAAGCCGGCGTCACCACCAGAGCCTTTGACATGCGAGGACCAACTTTATTCAGGATAAGTGTACTGGATGTTCCCCTTCAAAATGGCCAATTGTTGGCGCCCTTCCCGCTCAATATTTGGGAAGAGGCCTAGGGCCTTTGCCTATAAATAGGACTAGCCACCCACAAGGTAGAGGCATCATCTGAAAACCAGCAGAAAGAGCGACTGAACTCCCCCTAGCAGTTCATCGCACCAGCCAAGAACAGGCCCTCGCGAGGCTGTTCTTCCTTGTATTGTTCATCATCAGCCCAAGAGGCAATCCACCACACCACAAACTAAAGTAGGGTTTTACACCACAATGGTGGCCTGAACTAGTATAAACCCTGTGTCTCTTGTGTTGTTCCTTTCATAGCTTAGATCCTAGCGAGGCAGCGAGGTGCAGGTAGGTAGAGGGCGAGATCTCCGTGCGCACCCCAGTGTTTGAACCTAGAGGGTCTGCCGGAACCCAAAATCCGACAGTTACAATGGGAGGAGATCTACATATCTGTATCGCCAAGCTTGCCTTCCACGCCAAGGGAAGTCCCATCCGGACACGGGACGAAGTCTTCAATCTTGTATCTTCATAGTCCAGGAGTCTGGCCAAAGGTTATAGTCCGGTCATCCGGACACCCCCTAATCCGGGACTCCCTCAGTAGCCCCTGAACCAGGCTTCAATGACGACGAGTCCGGCGCGCTGATTGTCTTCGGCATTGCAAGGCGGGTTCCTCCTCCGAATACTTCATAGAAGATTTTGAACACAAGGATAGTGTCCGGCTCTGCAAAATAAGTTCCACATACCACCATAGAGAGAATAATGTTTATATAAATCTAATCTGCTGACGTATTCTGCAGTGTGACATCATGCCACGGCCAAGCTTTTATTCGAATCGTTTTACTATCCCACCTCAGCGCGTTTAGCGAGGCGGTTTCCTTGGCACGTCTTGTCAAAGCAGAGATCGTGTCCCCTTATTCCGGGATTCTCGTCAATATGGGCGTGGGTAACCCAACCGCGCAATTAATCACGGCGCTTGGAAGATAAGCGAGTTTTACCACGCTGGTGGGGGTACATAGTTTCGTCCGCCCATATAAGGGGATAAGGATCCACTCTTTCCATTTACGCCTTCTTCCTCCTTTGCTTATCCATATCCGTGCACTCGAGCTCCAGCGCCCAAGTCCGCACTTCCCACCTTAACCTTCTCCAGCCATTTCCGGAGCGGGAGGCACGTGGATGGCCTCCTCCGTCATAGAGGGGAACATCAAAAAGTTGAGGAAAGCCGGATACTTGTCCAACGACATCACGCACCGGCTCCCAGATGAGGGGCAACTCATCCCCACCCCTAGGCCCCATGAGAGGGTGGTGTTCCTCCCCCATTTCCTCCGCGGACTAGGCTTCCCACTCCACCCATTTGTCCGGGGGCTCATGTTCTACTATGGCCTAGATTTCCACGATCTGGCCCCAAACTTCATCCTCAACATCTCGGCGTTTATCGTCGTGTGCGAGGTCTTCCTCCGCATCAAGCCCCACTTCGGCTTATGGTTGAAGATCTTCAATGTCATGCCGAAGGTAGTGGGTGGCCAGCAGGCAGAGTGCGGAGGCGCCATGGTGGGCAGGATGGCCGACGTCACATGGCTCGAGGGCTCCTTTGTGGAAACCATCAAAGGGTGGCAATTGGGGTGGTTCTACATCACCGAGCCGCGTGACCCTGAATGGGCAGCGGCCCCCGAATTCCGATCTGGCATCCCCACATGGCTCACCTCCTGGAAAGAGACGGGCCTGTCGTGGGGTAATTCGGCAGAGCTGACCGGACTCCAAACCTGCGTCAAAGACCTGATTGACAAGAAGGTTAAACTTGTCACCGTAGTCTAGGTCATGCTCTTCCGTCGGATCCTCCCGTGTCAAAGACGGGCTTTTAACTTGTGGGAATTCGACCCGGCCTAGCACCAAACTTTGTCCAGGCTCTTCGACACAACACATGAAGATGCCTGGAAGGTGCTATTCAAGGGCTCCGAGGTTCACCCTCCCACTACCGAGGATCATGGATTCTGCGGGAAGCGCCAAGCCAGCGCGGTAAGTTTTTTTTTACCCATCACAGGATATTTGTTTTTCATAGTTTGACTCTATGCGGGATCTAAGCTCCCATTCCTTTAACACGACTGGCAGAAGAAGTCCGGACAGATCGACTGTCCGGCTCCTTTGCCCGAAGACCCAGCAAATGCCCGCTTGGCGAAGCTGCTTGTCCCGGCACCTCACGTGGTGTCGGAGAAGAAGGCCAAGAAGAAGGCCACAGGAAATCGAAAGAGTTCCCGACGCCTGGTAGTGTCGGATTCCTCGTCCGATGACTCTGAAGCACACTCCTCCCACGAAGGCGAGGAGGAGGAAGAAGAGGCCTCTCCCCCTCCAACGGGGGGAGGAAAGAAAAGGAAGGCCACCCCGACTAGGGGGGCCGGAGGGTCCAAGAAGGGAAAAACCCTTCTCCCGGATTACTCCACCAATGCCGCCGACGACGAAGAGGAGTGGCCATCCAGGGCCAAGCCCCTGGCAAAGTCATAAGTATCCGGATACCAGTATAACACATGGTGTTCCTTTACGGCACAATATCTTCTAACGCTGAACATAATCATGCAGTCCGCCCAAGGCCCAGCTCGATGCTTCATTGAGCGGATCCCTGGATTCGTTGGATGTGAATAGTCTTTCACTTCTGACTGCTACCTCCCCTCGCCCCATGGATGACGCCAAGGTGGAGTCCCAAAAGGGGACGAGCCAGGAGGAGGTAGCCCTGGAGGCGCCACAAGGCGACCTTCCGGATTCTAGGCGCCAAGGGGATAAAACCCCAAAGGGCTCTAAGTCCGGCCTTGGGCCGGACGCCAAACCGGAACCTTCAGGGGTTCCGGAGTCCGGCAGGCGCCCCCCTCGTAAGAAGGGCAAGCCTACGACGTCGGTGACCCTCGTCCAACCGGGGGCACCGGACAATTTGCTGGAGGTGCTTAACGGCGCATCCATCGACGAGGAGCATCGCACTATTATGAGTACGGTGGTCCAGAAGGTTCAGTCCGCCAAGAGCGGGCTGACAGAAGCCTGTGCCAGGCTTCTAACAGGCTTCAAGGTATGTATTTAAGACATGTAAAAATATTACCGCATAGACAGTAGCCCCTGATGCTCAGTTTGGTGTTCGGGAAGAAAAGCTGGACTGAGTATCTAAAAAGATATACGCAGGAGTCTAAGATAAATATGTCAATATGGGAATGCAGGATGCGTTGCTGACCTCTGCCGCACTGACTGCGGAGGTCGATGCATTGAAGCAGAGCCTCGAGCGGTCCGAGAACAAGCTCGGCCTTGCCAAGAAGCAGCTCGAGGACAAGGAAGGTAAGTAGTACCTGATGTTAGTATATAAAAAATACCTGGTTGCAAAAAATGACAGGACCAACGTGAGTGTTAAAGGGGGCACAATCGAGGTGGCGACCCTAAAGGAAGCACTGTCCAAGGCCGAAGACAATGCGGCCGTGGAGCGCACCAAGCAAGAAAAGCAGGAGGCGCGGGTGGCGGAGGTGCGGCAAGAGCTCCATGCTCTTGTGAAGAAACACGAGAGATTGGAGCTTGACTCAAAGACTCGAGAGTCCGAGCTTGCCTCGGCCCTTGAGAGCGCCAAATCCGACAAAGTCGAAGCCCAAAAAGCCCTCCAGGAAATTGAGGCGATGAAGAAGATAGCGGCGGGTAGGCATTCTTTATGCAAAGCAAGCACGTGAAAGTGAATTACTTGTTACTTACCCGAGTCCGGAGCTCTCCAGGAGCATTCGTAGATCTGCCCCGCAGTGTGTCCGATGCTGTCGCATTCTACTGAGCCGAGGAAGGGAGCTCGACGGAGAAGGTGTTCTGGTCCCAGTATGCTGAGGCCGGACACCCGGTGCCCTTGAGCGACCAGCTGAAGCAGCTGGTCGAGCTCCATAAGGTAGCCTAACAGGCCATGAAGGGCCTTATAGTCCGGCTATGGCCTGGCGAGGTCATGACCGGTAGCTACTTTGGGCTGGTGAGGTGGCTGGTGGATGCCTGTCCATGGCTTGAAGTCATCAAGCGCTCCGTATGCATCGAAGGCGCCCGTAGGGCCCTTGGTCGTGCTAAGGTACACTGGGGCAAGCTGGATGCTGAGAAGCTGGTGATAGATGGGCCACCGGAGGGGAAGGAGCATCGCAGGCCCGAGATGTATTATGAGGGCGTCCTAAAGGGTGCCCGCCTTGTGGCGAATGAATGTTCCAAGGATTTAATTTTTGAGTAAACTCGCTCGTGTTTATCCTGTGCGCTGAAAACTTGTTCATATGCGCTAAGCAATGCTTTTTGAATTTAAAATATTACCTTCTGTGCGGCCGTCTATTAAATCTGAGAGATGCAAGTCGTCGGCTTCTGCCCCCATGCCACGAGTGCTAGGGTGTTCGGGATAAACCTGAGCACTCTTGTTCCCATTCTTGGGTCCTTCGAGGGAGGCACTCAGCACAATGAACAAGGCAATCGGACTATAATGCTTTATCACTCTCACTTAGCCATAGAATTATATAATTTTAAATTTCGGTGAAGCCCCTAGTATTCGGAGAACTGAGTTCGGGGCGCTATCCACGCCTAGGCCGGACAAAGCCAGCTCCTCGCTCTAAGCAGCATAAGTCTTTAGGGACTCAAAAACCTCTCGAACAGCGACCGGCTCTCGCCCTATCATGACGGTCAGTTTTAGCTTTCTCTACTGAGGTGCTTAACCCAGCTCAACTGGGGCACAATCGCAGTAGTTCTCCCAGTGCTACCTTAGCCGATATAATGGAACGTAAGGTACCAAAACATGGGAGCCGGGCAAACCCAACTATTGACCCAAGACATGATTCAGAGCCGATGCATATAATGTTATAAGTTCGGGGTGCCGCACTCGTGAGAGTGTTTAGACTTCTCACACCATATTCTGGGGTACTTAAGCCCCTGGTGTATTAGCCGTACCAAAGTGTACAGTTGCGTAATGTCATAACTGAACATATTTACATAAAAAATGAATGCAATAATAGACAAGAGCTATGTATTGTTTATTAAAAGGCTGCTGTGAAAGCAGAACGATACAAATAGTGCGATAAGCAAGAGATGATATTATTTGACATGTCCCCCTCCAGGGGCAAGCTGCGAGACTTTATGTAAGACAGGTATTTAGCTCGTTATAGAGACCACCTGAACGTTTGACGTAGCTTGCTGCCTCCCTGGCTGTTGCATCGTGTGCTCAACAATTGTACTGCCGGACAGGCCTTCCGGATAGTGGAGTCCTGAAAGTAAGAAAAAAGAAATGACAAATTTTGGAGCCCCTAGTGCGGTTGAGCCGCATGTTGGGCGTGCCGTGGTTGTTCCCCTCCCCTTATGCCCATGGTACTTCCAGAGCGTAACTATGTACGCGTAATACTGGTTTCACAATTTCCCGAGGGTTGGGGTCGGGGCCGCACTGCTACGCTTGCTCGGAACGTGCCAGGCGGTCTTTTTGTAGGTTACTCCGGGCGCGCTTGACGGTGTCCGGGCGTTTAATAGCCAGACTGGGGAATTGCCTTGAGAGGCTACTTTGTACTTCCACCGCTAGGTCCGCCGTATGCTCCTCCGTTCGGAGAGAGCATTCGGTGTTTCCGTTGACCGTAATGACTCCTCGAGGGCCTGGCATCTTGAGCTTGAGGTATGCATAATGCGGCACCGCATTGAACTTTGCAAATGCGGTTCATCCGAGCAGGGCGTGATAACCACTGTGGAACGGGACTATGTCGAAGATTAACTCCTCGCTTCAGAAATTATCCGGGGATCCGAAGACCACTTCCAGTGTAACTGAGCCTGTACAGTTGGCCTCTACACCTGGTATGATGCCTTTAAAGGTCTTCTTTGTGGGTTTAATCCTTGAGGGATCTATGCCCATTTTTTGCACTGTATCCTGATAAAGCAGATTCAGGCTGCTGCCGCCGTCCATAAGGACTCTAGTGAGGTGAAATCCGTCAATGATTGGGTCTAGAACCAATGCGGTGAATCTGCCGTGGCGGATGCTAGTGGGGTGGTCCCTTCGATTGAAAGTGATCGGGCAGGAGGACCATGGGTTGAACTTTGGGGCGACTGGCTCCAACGCATATACGTCCCTGAGTGCACGCTTCCGTTCCCTTTTAGGGATGTGGGTTGCGTATATCATGTTCACCGTCCGCACTTGTGGGGGAAAGCCCTTCTGTCCCCTATTGTTCGGCGGCCGGGGCTCCTCCTCGTTATCGCTATGCAGCCCCTTGTCTCTGTTTTCGGCGCTTAACTTGTCTGCCTGCTTGACCACCCAACAATCCCTGTTGGTGTGATTGGCTGGTTTTTCGGGGGTGCCATGTATCTAGCATAAGCAATCGAGTATTCGGTCCAAATTGGATGGGCCTGGGGTACTTCTTTTGAATGCCTTTTTCCGCTGACCGGGTTTA
Source organism: Triticum aestivum (assembly GCF_018294505.1). Classification (NCBI taxonomy): domain Eukaryota; kingdom Viridiplantae; phylum Streptophyta; class Magnoliopsida; order Poales; family Poaceae; genus Triticum; species Triticum aestivum. Next base: position 502,484,316 of record NC_057801.1, on the reverse strand, counting down.
GAGCCTCGGAATCCGGCATTAACTGTCGTATCCTCTGCATTGTCGCTGTTAATGCGGCGCTTGTGTTTGTTGCGATGCGACCTGCCATTATTGTCCTTGGTATCCGAATTACCAGGGCTCTTGGTCATGTTATTACTACGGGCTAGCCAGCTGTCTTCTCCCGCGCAAAAGCGGGTCATGAGTGTTGTGAGGGAAGCCATGGATTTCGGCTTTTCCTGTCCTAGGTGCCGGGCAAGCCATTCGTCATGGATGTTATGTTTGAAGGCTGCGAGGGCCTCTGCATCCGGACAGTCGACTATTTGATTTTTCTTGGTTAGGAACCGTGTCCAGAATTGTCTGGCCGTTTCATCTGGCTGCTGAATGATGTGGCTTAGGTCATCGGCGTCTGGTGGTCGCACATAGGTGCCCTGGAAATTGTCAAGGAATGCGGCTTCCAGGTCCTCCCAGCAACCAATTGACTCTACTGGCAGGCTGTTAAGCCAATGCCGAGCTGGTCCTTTAAGCTTGAGTGGGAGGTATTTGATAGCGTGTAGATCATCACCGCGGGCCATGTGGATATGAAGGAGATAATCCTCGATCCATACCGCGGGATCCGTTGTGCCATCGTATGATTTGATGTTTACGGGTTTAAAACCCTTGGGGATTTGATGATCCATTACTTCATCTGTGAAGCATAGTGGGTGTGCGGCGCCTCTATACTGGGCTATATCACGACGTAGCTCAAATGAGCTTTGTCTGCTGTGTTTGGCCTGGCCGTATTTGCCATATCCGGCATGACGGTTGTCGTCACATGCCGTGGGGCGCCCACACGATCCGTAGATCGATCTTGTTTGCCTTGCCTTGTCCTCCAACATGTCTCGCAGGTCTGGCGCATTTCCCCGTGCCTTGGTATTTTTTGAGCGACGCCAGGGTGCGACTTGAGTGGATGGCTGAGAGGCCTCTCTGTTGCGGCCACGAGGTGGCCGGTCGACCGCGTCATGCGCTGGTGATGTAGGTTTAGGTGCTTCCTCCTCTAATCGAGGTAGCAGCCTGCGCTTTGGGTAGCTCTTGGAGGGGTGTTCGAGTTCATATTCCTCAGCCTCAAGGACTTCAGTCCATCTATCGGCTAACAAGTCTTGGTCAGCTCTAAGCTGCTGCTATTTTTTCTTGAGGCTGCTCACCGTGGCCATAAGCCTGCATTTGAAACGCTCTTGTTCGACGGGATCCTCAGGCACGACAAATTCATCATCGTCGAGGCTTGCCTCGTCTTCGGAGGGAGGCATGTAATTATCGTCCTCTACCTCTCTGTCTGCCGCTCTCTCATGAGGGCTGGCTTCTCCATCCTCCTGTGCTGAGTCCAGCTGGAGGGGGTTGTCTTTGGCACTGTCCAGGGTGTTATTATCTCCCGTGCCGGAATCGCCGTTTTTGCTTTGGCGGGATTTAGAGCGGCGCCGCTGACGCCGGCGCTTAGGCTGCTTCTTGGAGGGGTCATCCTCCGTTGTTCCATCGCCATTCCCTTCTTTTGGGGTGTCCACCATGTATATGTCGTATGACAAGGTGGCCTTCCAGTGCCCTAGTGGCGCTGGGTCTTGGTCGTCTCCTGCATCGGTGTCCATACCGTCGATGTCTTCGGAGTCGAAGTCGAGCATGTCGGTTAAATCATCGAAAGTGGCTACAAAGTGGGTGGTGGGTGGGCTTTGAATTTCTTCGTCATCCGCATCCCAACCTTGTTGACCATAGTCCGGCCAGGGCTCTCCTGATAAAGAGAGAGACTTTAGTGAATTCAGAATATCGCCAAAGGGCGAGTGCCGAAAGATGTCCGCGACGGCGAACTCCATGATCGGCGCCCAATAGGGTTCGATCGGCAGGGGCGCAGAAGGTTCGGAGTCCGGAAAGGAGTCCGGCACCTTGGAGTCATGAGCTTCGCAAAGGACAAGGCTGGTGTTCGGCTCGATCGCCGTAGAGATTGCAGCCCCCGAGGCGGTGTCCAGCCACTCGTCCTTGATCGGCGCAGCCGGCTCCGAACTAAGGGTCGGAGCGGACACTGGGGCGGCCTCCCGGGCAATGTTTGGCGGCAGAGCTAGATCATGCCCATCGTGACAGTGCAGCGCGCTCGGTTGTGGCTCAAACCCGTCGAAGATAAAGTCTCCGCGGATGTCAGCCGTGTAGTTCAAACTTCCAAATCTGACCTGATGGCCAGGGGCGTAGCTTTCGATCTGCTCCAGATGGCCAAGCGAATTGGCCTACAGTGCAAAGTCGCTGAATACAAAGATCTGTCCGGGGAGAAAAATCTCACCCTGGACCGCGTCGTTGTTGATGATCGGAGGAGCCATCGGGCCTAAAGATGACGACACAGAGGAACTCTCAATGAAAGCACCAATGTCGGTGTCAAAATCGGCGGATCAAGACCCAAGAGTAAAGGGGGACTCGGTGTCATTGATATCAAGACCCAGAACGCGGCCCTCCTTCTAAAACATTTATTTAAATTTTATAATCACCATGATGTTCCCTGGGTGACCTTGATCTGGGACACGTATTACTCTGATAGGGTTCCGCATGCTGTGGATCAATTGGGTTCTTTCTGGTGGCATGACGTGATGCAGTTCAATGATGTTTTCCGTGGGATCACCAAGGTTGTTCTGGGCAATGGATCCTCCTCCCTGTTCTGGAAAGATGCATGGTCCGATGATCGTGACATCCCTCTTATGGAGCTCTACCCCATAGCCTTCTCTTTTTGCCTGAATGAAGATGAACCCGTGGCTGATATTCTGACTGCCTCTGACCCCAGCTTGATCTTCCACCTACCTCTCTCACCGCAAGCCAGACAGGAAATCAGAGATATTCAGCAGGGATCCATGCATGTTGTGCTTGACAGGGCTTGCAATGATTCTTGGGTTTGCAACCTTGGCGGATCTTTCTCCTCCAAGAGATACTATGATCACTGTTTCAGGAACACGGTTGCTGACAAGGCTTTTGGGTGGTTGTGGAAGGCCAAGAGTCCAATCAAATTCAAAATGTTTGGCTGGTTGTTGATGGTTGATCGACTGAACACTAGAAATATGCTGAAACATCGTCATTTTAACGTGGCTGGGAACATATACACGTGCATGCTCTGCCCAAGCCCCCCTGAGGAAACTGTCGAGCATCTATTCTTCAGTTGCCCGTTCAGCCAACATTGTTGGGGCAAAGTTGGCATACTTTGGCCAAGCTCTGGTGATAGACTAACCCTGATACATGCTGGCAAAGAGGGTTGGCGCCGGCCGTTGTTCATGGACATTTTCCTACTGGCGGCTTGGAGTTTATGGAAGGAGAGAAACAACCTTTATTTCAGGGGGATCCCACATTCCTTTCATTCGTGGCTAGCTAGGTTTAAAGAGCTCTTGTGTTTATTAGCTCACAATTGCAAGGAGACCCTGCGTCCCTCCCTAGAAAATTACATACAAAGTTTGTAGCTACTGCCTTGATAGTATCCCGAAACACATGGCCGGGGGGCCTCACACCCCATCTTGTAACAATGTTGTAATTGGTCCCTTGTGAGTAATACAAAAGTCAGTGGGAGCCTCTCCCACTGTCGTGCAGTTTCAAAAAAAATGGCGGATCTCGGGTAGGGGGTCCCGAACTGTGCGTCTAGGCGGATGGTAACAAGAGACAAGGGACACGATGTTTTTACCCAGGTTCGGGCCCTGTCGATGGAGGTAAAACCCTACTCCTGCTTGATTAATATTGATGATATGGGTAGTACAAGAGTAGATCTACCACGAGATCAGAGAGGCCAAACCCTAGAAGCTAGCCTATGGTATGATTGTTGTTCGTCCTACGGACTAAAACCCTCTAGTTTATATAGATACCGGAGAGGGATAGGGTTACACAGAGTCGGTTACAATGGGAGGAGATCTACATATCTGTATCGCCAAGCTTGCCTTCCATGCCAAGGAAAATCCCATCCGGACATGGGACGAAGTCTTCAATCTTCTATCTTCATAGTCCAGGAGTCCGGCCAAAGGTTATAGTCCGGTCATTCGGACACCCCCTAATCCGGGACTCCCTCACCCACCATTTACTAAAAAAGATCAGATCTATATTTAATCTTACCAACAAGTAGAATACACAGACAATGCCAGTGCAGAAGTGTAGCCCATTGCTCTTGTCAGTACATTTTGTCCTGTAATGCTTGTACTTCCAGGGATTGGTAGTTGATTATGTAGCATCAATCTGCATCTTATCTTCATTATCCTCTATCCCTTCCAGTATTATCATATCTATAATTACTCTCTACAAAATGTAGAGTACAGGCAATGCTTATGAAGAAGATTATGTGCTGAAATTCTTGAGTTATCCTTCCCTTCACATGGAGAAGGGCATTATAAAGCCGGTGTTAACTGTTAATGTAAGTCAGTCCTTCTAAAGCCTTTATCCCCAACTGCTGTTTAATTTGCTCATACTCCCTATCGTTTACTGTTGTCTAGTTTGCTGTTTCTACCAAAATGCATGTTCGCAAGAACCGTAAATCTAAGTTTTACTTGTAAAACCAAATTCCTTATTCATACCATGCACATTACTTAATACTCCCTATATGTATGCTTGTTTTTGTGGATCTATAATCAAGTGTGTGGTGAAGCAGCCCATGTTTGCACCTTGTCATCTCCTGTCTTATCTTACTGATGTGCCTAAAGATATGAACAACATGCCATGCACATTATCCAAAATAGATACAATGATTTTCTTTGCCCTTCATCTATGCTTGTTATGTTGACATGGTAATCCAGTAGTGTTGTGAAGCTCCCTGCATTATCAACAATGCCAAATTATGCTATTGATATTTTGAACTTACTCTTTATTTTCTAATTTGAAATTGGATAGAATTGATAACACAGTTATCATCTTTGTTTATACACGTGCAAAGCCTGTCATCTCTCTGCTTTGTTTCAGGGTGATATGCCTGATGGCATGCACAAGTCTGCTGAAGGCTGTGAGACAAACCGAACATATATTGCAGCAAAGAAGGCAAAACATCTTGAAGATAGCGAGACAACCCCAAATTCTTGTCTTGATGCAGTGTTCAAGTTACTTGAGACTAGCAGTCAGACAAGCTCACAAAATTCGTTGTCTGAATCGGTTCGACTTCTTCAGTCCCAAGTTCTAGCAGAAAGGCATTCTTGAACTCAACTTCGGCTTGAAGTCCTATCTCTAAGAAAGATTGCGGAGAACACCAATGAGAACCTCATCGCTAAACAGCTACACCTCGAAGCTATGACCGACATGCTAGGCCGGTCTCACAGCCTTGCTCAACAGCTTGTGCAGCAGTTCCCCTGCAAGGCTAACCTTTCTTAAGCTGTCTTGGAAGTGGTCTCGGTTCAGTATTATTTTGTTACACTGCAATGGTGCCCAATTTTTGTAATCTGCTTCTTCATTGCGCTTTATGATCACTGGTGGCGAACTTCGATGCCTAGTGGATGTAATATACCTTAAATCCTTTATTGTATAGTGTAGGTTTATTCTTAGTTACTATGTCGTAATTTCTTTATTGTATAGAGTAGGTTTGTTCTTAATTCCTACTAGTTACTGCCATCATTCCCTATCTGAAAAAAATCAGTTGTAGTCGACCGGGCCGAAACATTCAACTCTAATGGGCCTGGTTTTTAGCAGGCCACAATTGGGTCGGCCTGCGTCTTTCTTGGGCCTGAATGATTGGGGCCTTCACACATTGCGCCAGGCCCACAACTTACACCAGCCTATATTTTAGTTGGGCCTTTTTTCGACCCAGCGCTTAGTTTGGCCCAGGTAGCATTGGGCCATTAACAGGCTGAATATTGTACTGGCCTGTTACTTCCTAGATTAAACCACGGGCCTTTAGCAGGCCGAAAAGCATGTTGGGCCTCAATTTTCACTAGTCGTCGATGGGCCGTCAGCAGGCTGAAATGTAGACCGGGACTTTTTGGGCCTAGTTAGCTCAGGGGCCGTTACCAAGCCGAAACATATCTCGGGCCTTAGTTGGCCCACTGACATCATGGGCCTTTAAGAGGCCAAAAGCTTAGTACAGGCATCAACGGGCCGAATTACACGACAGGCCTTTAACAGGCCCAAAGTCATGTTGGGCTTAACTGTTGCCACCTTTAGCACGGGCCGTTAGTGGGCTCGATGTCCCGTCGGACCATATATGGCCCATGGCAGCACGGGCCATTCCCAGGCCAAAAGTCACAACAGGTTGAAATGGGTCCCTGTCTACATCGGGCCTCTAACATGCCGAAAGTCACTGGGCTGTAGTTGGGCCCAAATATACGACGAACAATTAACGGGACAGATCTAGCTTCGGGCCGTAAATGGGCCCAAACATTGGGCGAACAATTAACGGGCCAGTTTTGGCTTCGGGCCGTAAATGGGCCCAAATATTGGGCGAACAACGGGCCAGATCTAGCTTCGGGCCGTAAATGGGCTTTTATTAAGCAGGCCGTTATTGGGCTGGCCCACTAGTACCTGATTAAGTACTATGGGCCTTTGACTGGGCCGGCCTTTTTAACCTATATGGGCCTCTGTTGGGCCCGGCCATGTGTCGACGTATCATAGGCATGTCTCCTCCAATGGACGGGCGACATCTGGCCCACTGACGAGCTAACAGGTGTTCCCTCCGGCCAATCAGAATTTTACACGTGGAAATTTCCCATTGGTCCGGGCTGTTAACGGGTTATCGAATCCAAAACCAGACCCGATAGCTTAACGGCGTTCCGTTACGGTGGATGCCACGTGTCGGTCACCCTTGACGAAAGCACTTCCGTGACGCGCAATTTATCGTCATGGAAGTGGACACTTCCGTGATGATAATTTTGGTAATGTCATGGAACACTTCTACGACAACACATGGATGACTATCTTGATTCTGTCATAAAATCGTCATGGATGTACATGCATGACAAAAAATGCGACCTACTGTGACAAACACGTATCATCACGGAAGTGTATTTTTTTGTAGTGTATGGGTTGAACCTATGCCTTCCAGAAATCCGTGTGAACCCGAAAGAGTTCACGGGTCTTACTCATTTGGTATTTCACCATGTAAAACTTTCCACACTAATGCTTTTTTCCGAAACAAGTAGTGAATAAAAGGTTATGCTTTGGAGAAGTGGGAGTCGACCTTGAACTTTGTGTTCATGCCCATGGACCGGATGTGGAACTTATCATGGAAGCTTTTCATAAAAAAATCCCCTTGTTGTAAGTTCATCTTGTATCTAGGCTTGGTCCTTTGCAGCCGTGGTTCCGACCATGATTGTTTTTTTTGAGCCCATTTCTCGGACAAGTTAAAGCATTTGTCTTCTGCAGATCAATGCATCTCCACAACCTCTATTTTGATCTTCCTTTGAGTATTACCCTGTGGTATCTCGAGAAGAACAAAGAACTGTGTTGCTTCCTATGAGTCTTCTTCTAGTATTGCTTGTCACCGATTTCAGATTTCCCAAGGTTCTGAGTTATTAGTCACTCAAGAATGCCGGTAAGTGAATCAATTCCGCACTTCGATTCTATAACTCTAAGTAATTTTTGTTGCTTACGAGTTTAATAATCCTTCAAGTCATTCCTAGCTTGATCGGCTATACAATTGTCGTGCTAAATTTTAACTATGCTAGTTGGACCTTCTTCTCGGTGCACAATTTTCGACGATGAGCTAAGCTTACGTCGATCTTCCTTGTCTTACCGTTTCACCTCAAACAGCAAGCTTGATTCCGAGTTTGTGTTGTATCTGTGGTTCCAATAAACGTTCGCTTCATCATTCCTTTGACTTGATGTCATCTATGATTGATTACATCTTCATGAAATCTTTCGACAAATGTGTCATGATCATCATCAACATTCTAAGCTCTTCCAGGATATCAATAGAATTCATGATGAGAAATACTATCCTATCCCCTCAATGATTTGTGTTATCATTGACAACATTCTTGCCTCCCCCCCCAACACAAACTTGTTCATATAATTTTGGAAATACATCCTTTTTGACATGTCGATGGATTGCTGTTGAACCCATCGGCCACATCCTCATCTTTTTCCTAATAAAATTGCATGAGGTGTTCTAGAAAATTGCCGATGGATCCTTTGTGTTCTCAAGGTCCAACCTTTACTTGATGACCATGTCAATGCTATCTCGAAGCATATATGTGGTACTCCGATCTTCAATAAGAACATTTGAAGCAATGCTATATTTTCTTTATCAATTATCCAAACATCGTTGTATGGGTAATGTCATGAAATTCCTCTCCCCTTACCTAAATGGTTTTTTTTCTTTTTCGTTCTATCCTGTCATGGGTATCATGCTTTTGCTTGTCCTTGAGAAGGCTATACCCCTAAAATATGTGTTTAAACATATTTTCCTTTCCATTGTTCTGGTTAATCTGATACTCACATTTTTCCTTTCCATTGTTTTGTTTAACCTTCCTTGTGATCTATATGAACTAAGCAGTAATATTTTCCTGCTTATGCAAACACTTCGGTGTACAACTTTGCCAGTAAGACCCTATTACTATTTTTGATGACCTTTCGGTAACCACCGATGGACGAGAACTTTTCCTAATGGTCCGCCTCGTTCCAACAAGTAGGAAAATGGTTCTCTTCGTCCCTCGCCCTTGGTACCAATGTTGATGCCAACATAACTGACAGGCTATTCTATGACATGCCTTGCTATCATATCCATGCAAGATGTCACTGCTCTTCCTACTCTGAACACCCAAGGTGGGCCCATAACCCACAGTTCCATAGGATCGAAACCCGACTCTCCTATACAACCTTGCTTCTAAAATATTCTTTGCACTTGGCTTTGTATGTAAATCACAAGCTAATTCCTCACCATGATTCATTCCGGTATCAAAGGCAACATTATTCCTCATTGCTCTAAAACCCTACATCGCCTATTATAGGCATCAGCTTGATGCCTACCTGGTTGAAACTTGTTGAACCTCCTTATAGCACTCTCGATTTGTTTCCTGGTGCTTCTAAAATCTCCTTCCTTGAGATAATTACCGGATGCCAGTCCTTTCAAACATCCGTCCTTATAGTTTTCCCCTTACACCCTATTCGTAAGTATGATGAAGTTTCTGAAGAAAGGATGAGGACTTCATCATGATGCCCTGATGCAGCAAATTGAAGACATCAATGTTATGGATCAACCTATTCGATGAGAGCAACCAAGATCAAGAAGACCCGTTAGGATTGTCGGCATCCTGGATATGGGGGTATCCAGCCTTGCCTGCCTGTGGCCCATCGTGTGGCTCCATCGACGGCCTAGTATGGCCCAGCTTCAACACCAACACCACAAGACCCTCGCGAGGGGCCAAGTCTCGCGAGGCGGACAGCGCCAAGACCCTCGAAGGAAGCGGCCTCCTCAGGAGGGCTCCTGAGGGGCGGAGAGTTATATGCAAGCTACCTCATGAGGCTCAGCTGACGTGAGCCATGACGACCAAGGCCAGGCGGGCGCCAAGCGGGCACAGAGCGCATGTTTCCTCTTTGGTGCAAGGGAGGCAAGCCACATGCACGGAGTCCCGAGGAATCAGCCAAAGGTTGCCATTCCGGCGCAACAAGACCAAGACCTCCAAGACGGAAGGACGAAGGTCATCAATGAGCCCACCGCAGCATCACGACCAGAGACTTTTCATAGGTGAAGACTACTTTTGTCAGGATAGACTGTACTACTTGTCCCCTTTCAAATCCCGCCGTTATGGAATCCCTTCCCGCTCATATTTGGGAAGAGGACCAAGGCCACTATAAATAGGACTAGCCACCACCATAGGAGGGGGACCGAGATCAGGACAAGTAGAGCACCACACCAGCTAAAGAACACCTCTCCTCTTGAGGCCTGTTCATCCACTGTACTTGTTCATCCGTAGCCCTTCGAGGCAATCCACCACACCACACTGGATTAGGGTATTACACCACAACGATGGACCGAACCAGTATAAATCTCTATGTCCTTGTGTCTCTTTGAGCTCGACGCGTTAGGCTAGGGAGGATCACAAGTAGGCAAGCTGGGCAGGTTGAGATCTCCGCACGCACCCAGAGTTCGAAACCTCTCAACACTACTAGGAAAAGGCATGCTAGTGGCGCACCAGTTTGGCCTTCTAATGGCGCATTGCTGGTGCGCCACTAGCCTCACGCCATTAGATTTTTTTTTCTAATGGCGCACCACATGTGCGCCATTAGAATCTGGTATTCTAATGGCGCACCACGTAGTGCGCCATTAGTATTGCCCACAGTGCACCACTATTATCTGCTATACTTATAGCGCACCACATGGTAGTGCGCCATTAGTAACATTTTTTTTATTTATTTTTTGTTTTTTCTTAATCTCAGGTCACTATTTCACATATGAGAGTTTCAACACATATATATACAACAAGCATCCATATAACAATCATATCCAACACACAAGTTTCATCATATATACATACATAGCCAACACATAGTTCCGTCGTTACATATTACAAAAGTTTCACATTGTTCATCCAACACCGTTATCCATCAATTCACAAAAGTTTCACATTGATACAAAATAAAAACACAAATGGAAAAGAAGCACTCCATCCACGCAAGCTTCCGTCAATTAAATCAAATCTGCAAAATGATAAACAAGAAGTTAGAAGAAGAAAAAGAAGAAGACTAGAAGAATACTAGAAGAACAAGAACACTAGAAGAAGAATAAGAAGAGTTTTGGAAAAGAAGAAGAATAAGAAGAAGACTATAAGCTTATTATGTAAACTTGATCATTTTGTGCTAACATAAGTTATTTTGGAGCTAACCTATAGGAAACTAAGCATATAAGCTCTAAGTTAGTATATTAGAGCCAACTTAGGTAAAATGAAGCTAACCTATGTCATTTTGGAAAAGAAGAAGAATAAGAAAAAGACTATAAGCTTATTATGTAAACTTGATCATTTTGTGCTAACATAAGTTATTTTGGAGCTAACCTATAGGAAACTAAGCATATAAGCTCTTAGTTAGTATATTAGAGCCAACTTAGGTAAAATGAAGCTAACCTATGTCATTTTGGAAAAGAAGAAGAATAAGAAAAAGACTATAAGCTTATTATGTAAACTTGATCATTTTGTGCTAACATAAGTTATTTTGGATCTAACCTATAGGAAACTAAGCATATAAGCTCTAAGTTAGTATATTAGAGCCAACTTAGGTAAAAATGAAGCTAACCTATAGGAAACTAAGCATATTAGAGATAACATAGGTAACTAAGTATATATATATCATTTTTGATAGCTAACCTATAGGAGATCTGACATACCTGACAAAGTTCACTTCTCATGCATTGTTCTTCTCCTTCTTCTCCTTCCTATCCCTGATGCGCCTAGAGCGGCGAGGCGGTGGAGGCAGTGGAGGCAGTGGGATGTAGTCTTCTACCACAATTGGCGTGGTCATGTCACCCAGCTGTGGGATCGCTCGCGCCACCACCGGTGTGTGGTCATTGTCAGGCACCACCACCATTGCGAGGCCACTTTCAAGCACGACCATCGCTAGGTCATCCTCAGCCACCTCCATCTCTTGCCCATGGTCAGCCACCACCATCTCTTGCCCTTGGTCAGCCACCACCAGTGCTAGGTCATCCTCAGCCTGATGCCCATCGTCATCCTGCAGCTCCTCATCCTCACTCTGCTCCTCTTCTCCCGCACTCCAGTCCGGATCATCCTTCTTGTTGTCTATGCTACTGCCAGAATCGCTGCTACTTTCACTACAGCCAGAATCATTGCTGCTTTCGCTACAGCCATAGTCGCTGCTACTTTGGCTGTCGCCAGTGTCGCTGCTGCTGCTCCCATTACCTGTCCAAAATGCAACAATGACCGTTAACAATCGATGTGAGACAAAGCCAAATGTAGAGGAATAAGAAGAGGCAGAACGTACCGGCATCATCATTGGCAGCATAGCGCATGCGACACATAGTCTTGTTGAACACCTTCATGATGAGCATGTTGGCGTTGTCGTCGTACCTGAAGAGAAGGAAGTACCCCAGCTGCAGGTCGTAGGCACGGTAGAACTTCTCCCACCCACGAGACAAGTACATGTGGCCCTTCTTGATCACCAAATGCACATCCCACTGCCTGCGAAACCTGCTGCCTGCCTGTCGCGGCTTCACATTATTTGGCGGATCTTCACCCATCAGCATGTTCATAAAACTGTCAGGCAGCCTCTGCAGTTTGGGACAATGAGTGATGTAGCAAACAACAGATATCATAATGAGATGGGTGAAGGGGAGATCTCTCGTTTTATATACTTGCGTCATGGATGATACTGAAGCCTCAAGTATGATAGTGAAGAACTTGGAAGCATCCAACTCGTACTGCGGTGTCGCAGATCGGCGGTGGCTGCTTCCCGCCATCTCTGATAAGCAGCAGAAGAGACCAATTAGTACCCTTACAACAGATCATAAAACATGCATGATAACAGGCATTAGTCACAAGTACCCCATATGTCCTATTTTTAGCAAAGTAATGCTAAAATTCACGGAAAATTTCAGCATTACCTTTGCTGAAAATAGGACATATGGAGTACCCGAATTTGCCGGAATGGAAGTTAATCGACATTCCTGCAAACTCAAGGGCCTCTCGGGGTACCTACAACATCATCACAAGTACAACAACAGCAGCAATGAATACAGGCATAATAGCAGCAAAACTATATATTTTTATGCAGTAAACAAATGAACACTAAGTGTAGAATGTTCTTGCAACAAACATTATTGTGTGACATCGAAAGGCATCACTCTGCTTAAAGGGAAGGATGACTTAAGTGGCAGATGTATATGATTGCACCACTTGATCTGCACTTCTCTATATTATATGATGTACTAAAGAACTTGAGCAAAAAAAGATAAATAGGAACATATTTCTCACCTTGAAGGTGTTGCTGCTGCTGCACTGTCTGAACTTCACTTCCTTTACCTCCTCGGAAACCTGAAATATGCAGATGTTAGAAAGGTTAATGAACCAACAGATGCCCTAATGGAAGTAATAACAACATGACAGCAAACAACCAACAAATTATCTTGCCCTCTACCTGCAAAATTAAGAACAGTTCAGTCAGTTTCAAAGGAAATGTGCATCTTGGAATAAGATAACAGCTGATTTTGTCATGATCCTGCTACACCTCTATCATCAAACAGAGTCCATATTAAGAACATGTCAGTTTGAGAGAAAGTGTGCATCTTGGAATAAGATAGCAGCACATTTTGTCATGATCCTGCTACACCTCCCCATCAACATGTTGCTAGTACATACATGATACATGATAGGTGTGTGCTCAAGAAAAATGGAGATAAAGACAAGTTGATAGTGCCACTTGGTCTGCCAGATGCTGAACTGAGTGTGACACTCTCTGAAGTTGATTATACTAGTACAATTAACACTAATTAATGGCGGTGCAGGTCAGACCAGAAGAAGAAGCGCGCAGCTGGCATCTAGTCATCATCCATATCCAACCCAGCAAGCACAAGGATCGGCACGGTCGATCAAACATCTCGCGTGGCTGATTCGCACCCGAAAGGCAATCAGCCGGGCCGGGTTAGTAGGATGATGCACCCGAAAGGCAACCATCCATGCTTTGCCCCTTGTAGCATGTTTTAAGATAAGAAAAGAAAGCAATATACCCTCTAAAGAGCTAGTATTGGGCAGCAGTATGTAGCTAGTGTTAAGCTGGTTGTGAAACTGAAACTTGATTTGTGAAACTGAAACTACTATAATTTCTACTTAATTTCACTTAATGTCGTATGGTTCACTAGCAAAAACTAGTAGTACTACTATACACACAATCTAATTAATTTCACTTAATGTTTGTCTGGTTGTTCTCAAGAAGCCTCTGGTTCTTCTCCATATTTTCAGTCACATATGGTGATTTTGTCGTGTCTTAGGCGAACCACGGGCAATATATACATGCATATATAGGCACACTGCATACGGTTCAACCACTCGATGGTCTTAGACATGAATGTATTATTACCTATCATCTTGGGTGTTTTCTTCTATCTTGTTAAAATAAATCTCCTACCAGATAATAGTTTCAAGTATTTGGCTTCTCTGCTCTGTCGAAGGCAGAGTATAAATACCACACTTTCATCCACAGTAGCCCATGTATCTAACCGATGTTCTTGTCATACTCCTTCCTACGAAGATGGATTGCAAAATACGTTTCCTTTCGAGATCAATCAAGTCAAATGCCTCGTTTACAGAGGACACACACTGAAATACGTTGGGTCCTCCAAGTGACTTTGGCTCAAATAAATACGTTTGAAAAACAGAGTGACACAGCACAAAGAGAACTAGAGTATATCTTCACCATATAAGAATATAGCATCATCATCTTAGCTTCACAACAAACAAGTAGTACAAATAGAAAGACTGAATAGGAAGACTGAATGAAAATGCATCATTATCTTACCTGGCTGTTTACTGCTGCTGCGCTGCAGGGGCGGAGGAAGGGGCGCCGCCAGTGGAGAGGGCGAGGCCGAGGACGGCGTGGGGCTTGAGGGCCTGCGGCCTGGTGAGGCCGACGAGGTGGTCGTCCCCGACGCCCGCGGAGCTAGGGTTCGGGGAGACGGCGGGCGGCGCTGAGGGGACAGGGCGGTTGAGAGGGGGTAGGGGGGAGGTCGCAGGAGAAGAGAGGAGGAGGCGGGCGGGGGCG
>NC_057801.1:502468641-502469228 GCF_018294505.1 Triticum aestivum | reverse complement strand
GGCCGGCAGCGGTGGCGGCGGCTAGGAACCCTAGCGGTCGCGCTCGGGAGGGAGGGGGCGCAGGCAGGGCCGCGGGGGGAGGGGGACGGCGAGGGCGCGAGCGTGGGCGGAGGGGGGACGGTGAGGGAGGTGGTCGGGGGCGGAGGGTGGTCGGGTGCATGTATGGCCGGGGACGGCGGGTGAGGCAGGGGAGGGATTAGAGTGTGGATTGGGGATTGGGGATTTTAGTGTGGGGGAGGCTTAGCAATGGTGCACCACCCAGGGGTGCGCCATAAGTACATCCATAGCAATGGTGCACCACCGGAGGGTGCGCCATAAGTAATTTAATCTAGCCCGACATGTATACCACCTAACCCTATCTACAACAGAACCTGCCCACTAGCCCAACTGGTCAGTACGTAGCACACACATCAGGAGGTCCTGGCTTCGATTCCCAGGCTCCCCAATTTTTTTATGCATTTTAAATCCTGTTTGATATTTATTTGTGTTTAAATATGTTCAAACTTGTTTAAATCATAACAGTAATATTTTTTTATAAAAAATGTAATAATTATTTAGAAAATATGTTCAAATTTGTTAATTTAAAA
>NC_057801.1:502419449-502467270 GCF_018294505.1 Triticum aestivum | reverse complement strand
GTGGGAGGGTTGCGGTGGGTCGTCGTCGACGGTGGAGCTAGCGGGGGAGGGTGCGGGTGGGATCGAGATCGAGATCAAAAAGTGTCCATGAAAATATACACGGTGCGCCATTAGCAGTTTTGCAAAAAAGTAAAAAAAATTATATACTAATGGCGCACTACGTACAAGGTGCGCCATTACTTGGTAGAACTAGTAATGGCGCACTTTGGCACCATGCGCCATTAGAGTGTATGGAAAAATGGAAAAAAATTCAATACTAGTGGCGCACCGTGTGCCTGATGCGCCATTAGTGTCTTCCACACTAATGGCGCACCTCCAACCAGTGCGCCATTAGTATATAGTAGTGGCGCACTGCTTACCTGATGCGCCATTAGTATCAATCCTATCTATAGCTCTTTTCCTAGTAGTGCAAGGGTCGCCGGATCCCTAAATCCGACATTTGGCACGCCAGGTGGGGTGCGTCGGAATCTTCTTCCTCGGCCTCTAGATCGTGCCACTTACTCCTATGGCGGCCGCTCCTCCGTCGGCCCGGTCGACGCGCATTCCCGAAGAGGCGCTGGGGCTGCACTGCTTCACCCTCTCCCTTCTGCAGGTGCAATGGCCGCACAAGTTCCGGCCGGAGATGCCGCCGCGCTACGATGGCACGGCAGATCCGACCCCCTTTCTTCAAGCATACGAGGAGGCAGTTTGGGCGGCCGGCGGAGATGACAAGGCGAAGGCCAACTAGTTCCCCATGGCCCTTGTAGGCGTGCCACGCGCCTGGTTGCTCAACCTGCCGGCATCTTTAGTGGCCTCCTGGGAGGAGTTGCGCGACCTCTTCCTCGCCCACTACGCGGCACTGGCGCCCTCGGTCGTTGCATCTCTCCTAGGTGGCTCGCAGGCACCACCATCCGGCCGTCACATCAAGCAGTTCTGTCGGCGGACAGGTGCCGCTCAGGCGAGCTTGGGGGCTCCCCCAGGCTGGGCGGCGCCCCAAGCCGACCTGACCTTCGGCCCCGAGGATCACCCCGACGCCACGATGGGAGCAGGCGCGCTCCCAATGCTCTGCACCCCCACCATCTGCCACGTAGCGATCACCAGGACCCTCATTGATGGCGGGGTCGGCCTCAACGTGCTCTCCCCGGAGGCGTTCGGCCTGCTCCACGTGCCGCCCAGCCGACTCCACCCCTCCAAGCCTTTCTCCGGGTCAGCGGCGGCTCCACCAGGCCCCTGGGGCAGATCCGTCTCCCTGTCACCTTCGGGACCCGCGACAACTACCCCACCGAGCTCATAGACTTCTTCATCGCCAAGATTGACCTGCCGTACACTGCTATTTTGGGATACCCGGCCTTGGCTCAGTTTATGGCTGCGACCCACCCCGCGTACAACCTCATGAAGATGCCTGGCAGCAACGGTGTCCTCACGGTGGCGGGGGACACCAAAGGTGCGCTGCAGGCCCTCAAGCTCGCCTTCAGGATAGCTGCATCCGCGCTACCCAGCGAGAAGAAGGGTGAGGAGGCCCCAAAAGCACCGCTAGCCAAGAAGAAGCAGTTGTTCTCCCAAGACCAAGCTGAAACGAAGCAAGTGCCGGTTTGCGAGGATGGGACGGCCAATGCCACCTTCACCATAGGGGCTGGCCTCCCTCAGGACCAAGAGGAAGCGTTGATCAACTTCCTGCGAGCCAACAAGGATGTATTTGCTTGGGAACCCAAACACCTGGTTGGGGTCCCAAGGGGGATAATCGAGCATCACCTGAGGGTGTGCGCAAATGTGCGGCCAGTAAAGCAGAAGGCTCGCCGCCAGTCCATCGAGAAGCAGGCCTTCATCATCCAGGAAACCCATAAGCTACAAGTCGCAGGGGTCATCAGAGAGGTACGGTACCCAGAGTGGTTGGCAAATCCCGTCATCGTCCCCAAGAAAGGAGGGAAGGAGCGCATGTGTGTCAACTTCACCAACTTCAGCAAAGCCTGCCCGCAAGATCCCTTCCCTCTCCCTTGCATCGACCAGATCATCGACTCCACCGCCGAGTGCGACCTATTGTGCTTCCTAGATGCCTTCTCCGGTTACCACCAGATCAAGATGGTCATGGAGGATGTGAAGAAGATGGCATTTCTCACCCCGTGCGGGGTGTATTGTTACACCTGCATGCCCTTCGGGCTGCGTAATGCTAGGGCAACCTTCCAGTGGTTGATGCACATCACCATGGGTTCATAGCTCAGGAGAAACGCAGAGGCCTATGTTGATGATATAGTGGTAAAGTCTCAGGAGGCCAGAACCCTGATAAAAGATCTGGAGGAGACGTTCGCCAGCCTGCGCATAGTGTATCTTCCGCTTAACCCCGAGAAGTGTGTGTTTGGGGTCCCTTCCGGAAAGTTGTTGGGTTTCTTGGTGTCACATAAAGGGATCCAGTCCAACCCGGAAAAGGTCAAGGCGATAGAGGACATGAACCCCCCGCAGACCCTGAAGGATATGCAGAAGCTGGCTGGCCGCGTAACCTCACTTGGGCGATTCATTTCCAAGTTGGGGGAGCACGCCCTCCCATTTTTCAAGCTGATGAAAAGGAAGGAACAATTCGAGTGGACCCCAGAGGCAGATGCAGCTTTCCAGGATCTCAAGAGATATTTGACTAGCCCTCCGGTGATGGTGGCACCACACCCTCTCGAGCCTTTGGTGCTCTATCTAGCAACGACCCCACACTCAGCCAGCGCCGCCCTAGTGGCGCTAAGGGAGGAACGACCGATCAAGAAGGCTCACCAGGATGGACAGCCGCCCAGCAAGGCGCAGCACCCCCAGGGCGAGGCATCTGAAGTCTCGGCCAGCGCAGCGGTCGATATCCCTCCTGAGGCCATGGTTGATCCCATGGCTGTCAAGGCTCCTAAGGACGGGCCTCGTGAGGCCACGAAGGGCCTGCACCCTCGTGAAGAACAAGATTCCGCTGATGCCACACTCCTTGTCGAGCACCTTGTCTATTTCGTCAGCACAATACTGAGGGAGGCTCGAGCATGCTACCCCATGCCCCAAAAGCTCTTGCTCGCACACCTAGTTGCCTCCAGAAAACTGCGCCACTACTTCCAAGGCCACCCCATCAAGGTTGTTTGGCGTACCCACTAGAGAGGGTGCTTTGGAGCCCGAACGCAGCTGGGCGAGTCGCCGAATGGAACATTGAGCTTCAGGCATTCAATCTTGAGTTCAGCACCACCAGGGTCATCAAGGGCGCGGCCCTTGCAGACTTCATGGCCGAATGGACTGACGCTCCTGACCATGGAGTAGGCGAGGAATGCTCCCTCCTGCCAGGAGACGAGGACCCGGATGGATGGACCATGTACTTCGACGGGGCATTTGCGCGACAAGGCGCAGGAGCGGGGGCCATTCTCATCTCACCCACCAAGGACAAGCTTTGTTACGCAGTGCAGCTCTACTTCTAGCAGGGCGAAAAGGACTCCAACAACATCGCAGAATTCGAAGGCTTGCTCGCCGGACTCAGGGCCGCAGCCGCACTAGGAGTGAAGCGCCTAACCATCAAGGGGGACTCTCAGCTTCTCTTCAACTTCTCCAACAAGGAGTACACGCCCAAGGACGAGCACATGGAGGCGTACTTGGGGGAGGTGCGCAAGATGGAGAAGTGGTTCATGGGTGTGGAGTTGCAGCACGTGCCACGCGGGACGAACAAGGAAGCAGACGACATCGCCAAAAGAGCCTCTCGCAGGCTCCCTCAGGAGCCAGGGGTGTTTGAGGAGCGACTCTTCAAGCCGTCTGCGACCCCTCACGTCACGGCTCCAGCACCATCCCCAGAGCACTTACCACAGGCACCGGAGACAGGCGCCCCAGCCTGTGGTCACCCCTCGGGAGCCTGCCTGCTGCTCGCGCTCGAGCCTCGGGAGGGGTGTTGGACCGAAGAGTTCAAGACGTACTTACTTCAAAGGACCCTGCCAGAGAAGGAGGAGGACGCCGAGCGCGTGGCCCATCAAGCCACCGCGTACTGCATCAAGGATGGTGAGTTATATCGCAGGAGGCCCAATGACGTTTTGTTGCGATGCATCTCCAGGGAACAGGGGCTCGAGCTGCTATCAGACATACATGGTGGGGACTGTAGGCATCATTCCTCGTCGCGCACTCTGGTGGGCAAGGCGTTCCGCAGCAGCTTCTACTGCCCCACCACGCTCAGCGATGCTACAGAGCTGGTGCGCTCTTGTGAGGCATGCTAGTTTCATGCCAAGCAGATCCACCAGCCCGCGCAGGGCCTCCAGACGATCCCGCTCACGTGGCTGTTCACGGTCTGGGGGCTGGACATCTTGGGGCCCTTCCCTAGGGCGCCAGGGGGCTACCGATACCTCTACATCGCCATCGACAAGTTCACCAAGTGGGTGGAGGGTAGAAGCCGTGCGCACCATCCCAGCTAGGTCGGCCTTCAAGTTCATCAAGGGAATCGTGAGCCGGTTTGGGATCCCCAATCGCATCATCACCGATAACGGCTCGCAGTTCACCAGCAACTTTTTCAAAACATATTGTGCTAACCTTGGAACGCAAATCTGCTATGCCTCAGTAGCGCACCCACGGAGCAATGAAAAGGCTGAGAAGGCCAATGCGGAAGTCCTGAGGGGCCTCAAGACCCGGACCTTCAAGAAGAAGCTCGAGGCCTGCGGCAGGGGCTGGCTCGACGAGTTGCAGTCCTTGTTGTGGTCCATCCGCACCACCATGACCAAGCCAACAGGAGAAACGCCGTTCTTCCTCGTCTATGGAGCAGAAGCGGTTCTCCCTCATGAGGTCAAGCATCACTCCACGCGGGTCCTGGCGTTCGATGAGACGCAATAGGACGCCACGCGGAGGATGGATCTCGTGCTGGGGGAGGAACGCCGTTGTCAAGCCTCGTTCCGAGCAGCAAGGTACCAATAGGTGCTGCGGCGGTATCACTGCCGCAATGTCCGCTCCAGGACGTTAGAGGTGGGCGACCTCGTCTTGAGGTGGGTGCTCTCCAGGGAGGGGCCGCATAAGCTCTCTCCCATGTGGGAGGGCCCGTTTAGGATTGCCCGTGTCTCTAGGCCTGGCGCCGCGCACCTGGAAACATAGGACGGGGTCCCCATCCAGAACGCCTGTAACATCCAGCACCTCCAGAAGTTCTACCCCTAAAGAAAGG
Organism: Triticum aestivum; assembly: GCF_018294505.1. NCBI lineage: Eukaryota > Viridiplantae > Streptophyta > Magnoliopsida > Poales > Poaceae > Triticum > Triticum aestivum. Next base: position 502,462,157 of record NC_057801.1, on the reverse strand, counting down.
CTCCGGCCTGTGAAGCAAGGCTCCGGCCTATAAAGGTCTCCGCTCGTGACACTCTCACGTAATAATGAGTGGGGCTATACACGCCCCAGAGTCTCTTGAGAGCCGCCCTGGTGCCTCTCGGGGGCTCCCTCCCACGTCCTAGTGGCAACACTTAGCTCTGCGCTGGATAGAAGACTAGATTAGGTGCCGGAAGCGGCCGTTCATTTGCTTTCTGGAGTTGCTTGCAGTTTTCTAGTAATATTTCAATGGATTTGGTATTCTCGAACGCTGGTTCCTCGAAGTTGTCTCCTTCTCTTAAGTTGTTGTTGGTCTAAGGACGTGAGAGAGGCGGCAGTTGTCCGCCACTTCTCCTTGCGCTCTTCGCATGTGGGGCTAGGTAGGTGTGTGCGCCCGGGGCTTCCCTTTGCACGCACGCACCACGCCGAACCCTGGTGTTTCGGCTTCATCCTCGCGAGAAGCCCTCGATCAGATCCGCGGGCACCAGCACCCCCCATGTCCGTGCCCCCCGGGCAGTGCAACACGGTGCGTCAGGAGCAGCCCTGCAGCAGCTCCGCAGCAGTTCTCGAGGCCTCAGGACCCTATGGTAGGGGGCTCCATCAAGTACCCAAGGCCAAACCTTGCGATGCAGCTAACTACTATGTGCATACCAAACTAAGTCATCTTACCCCTGCCTACCCAGAGCACAAACATTACAACACAGCATCAAGACTGCAAGCATAAGCATAAGGGCATAACTGCCATGGTTCATTACACACCCCAGAAAGGTACACCATCTTCTTTTTTGAATTACAGGAGAAAGGAAAAGCTAAAAAAAGAGGGCTCGAAGGTGTACGAGCTTGGCACCAACGCCGCATCCTCAAGCAGCGCCTCAAGGGGGCCCTGTGCTCCACCAGTTCTTCTGTAGGTGATCTGGGGCCACCGTTCTTGAGTCCAAGTTCGCCGACCCCTAGCTTCACGCCGGGCTCCTCTCCAGCTTCATTGGAGCGCTGCGGCGGGATGAACTACCGGCATCCTCGACACGAGCACGACGACGCGGAGGCCGGTCGTAGCCACCGCTGCTCGAGCTCTCATCCGAGGAAGAGCCGCCGTCCCAGGAGGAGGAGCGCGCGTCGCCAAGGCCAAGCTCGCCGTCGCCACCATCGTCATCGCTGCTGTCCTCCGGCCAGCACCCCATGCGGCGGCCGTCCTCCCTGAACACCCTCACGTAGAGGGTCGCTAGGCCGTCGTACTTTAAGTGGAGGGTGCACCTTCCGCCCAGGCCACGCACGTGGCCGAAGGTCTGCCAGCCGCGGCTCAGCACCATGCTGCCAGAGGCGGAGACCTTGGTACCAACCCACGAAGCTCTGCTGCAACACCCGTCAGCCTGCAGCCAGAGGCCAGCAAGCCCTAAACAAGGAAGCTCACCGGAGAAGAAGTGTGGGAGCCGGACCGAGGTGCCAGTCGGGCTTTCCGACCACACCACCAACTCAGGGAGCACGTCCAGTGAGGAAAAGCGTTGCTGAGGCAGGCACACGATCACGGCACATCTCTCATCATCATGGGGGCTGCTCCGAAGCCGGTGGCACCCGCCGCGAGAAGAGGTGCCATCGCAGGCGCCTAGAGTAACGCTGTTTCTAGGGGGCACACGCCCGCGCACCATGGATGCTGCCGGATGGACCGCAGGGTGCTTGCGGGGACGGCCACGGCCCCTCTTGGGAGGAGGAGAGGCTGGCCCCTCCTTGGAGGCCTTCCCCTTCTCGGCCGTTGAAAACCACTTCGGCGATGCCATGGGAGCAAGACGGAGAGGAGAGAAGCAGGAAGGAGCAAGACGAAGGAAAGATGGACGGGGGGCTCTGCCCCTCCCTCACATTTATAGCCAAGGGAGGCCAACCGCCTGTTGGTGGGAAACGACACCTATGGGATCACGAGGATCCCTTCTGCGGTTGCGGGGTGCGGGATTGTGAGAAGAGCATGATTAGTAACCAGCACAAGGATCGTTTACCCAGGTTCGGGCAACAAGGAACGCGTAAAACCCTAGTCCTTCTTTGGTGGATGTATTGAGTGTTCTTGAGCTCTTGAACTAGCTATGGTGGCTGCGTGGTTCAAAAGAGCCGAATCCCTCCCCAGTACGCCATGGGCCTCCTTTTATAGTTGAAAGGGGCTGCCACAGTGGCACACGGGAGGTGGAAAGGCCTACAGTGATATGAGATTATCGCTCGCATTACAGGACAAGACACATTTAATGCGTAGCTTAAGTGTCCCCTTGCTTTATCGGGGACGGGAGTGAGGCCCGTCCCGTTCGTCGCCGCTCCTCCTTGCTTCAACACGCACCGTAGCCAGCGATGCATGCGGCGCCATGTAGGCAGGAAAGCAGCGGAGATGGCGTGGTGGTGGATCCTTCACGAAGATCTGCATGCCGCCACGCAGGCGCGTGCTGAGTTGGCCTGGAAGCCGCATGTTGCCATGCAGGTGCCTGCCCAGCTGGTTGAGCTAGCAGTTGCATGTGAACACCGGTGGAGACTTGGTTGGTGCGGGTCTGGCTGTGGCCCCGCTGACGCCCTTGGCAAGGGTCTTGCCGTGGTGCGCTGTCGTCCCCGGCAAGGATCTTGCCGAGGGTCTTGTGGGTTTCCTTGGCTAAGGTCTCGCCAAGGATCGCCGTCTTCTGATCCTCATCTGATTTCATATGTTCTTTGTCTTCACAAAGATCTGCATGTCACCATGGAGGTGCCTCCCGAGCCCTGTCCCAACGTGGTTGATGGTGTTGGAGACCGTGGGTTCGAGGGTGGCTCACTCCGCTGGTGTGGGCGAGGTGCCCTGGCAAGGATCTTGCCGGGGAAACCTGCTTCACGCATTTGCTCTCTGTGATCTCGGCCTTTGGTGTTGTCTTGTTTGTCTTGGACTTTGGTTTTACCTCAGTTCACCTCCCCTGCCTTGCCGCTCGTGGTCGTGGCGCGTGGCTCTGACTGCCCGCACACAAGTAAAGGGGTACAAAAGCTGTGCCCCTACTTTTGTACACCGACAGGAGCCCCCGGGCCTGGCCACACATAAGCACGACACGTTGTTGGGCTAGGCCCAAAACAGTGCGCGGGCAGGCGGGGTGGTTTTTACCGCAGTAAAGCTTTTCGGTCCGCTGTGCTCTCCCACGACCTGCGTTAAATGCGTGACGTGGGGGTTGCGCGTGCGGATGATCTAAGCATGCTTGCGTCATCTATGATGGACAGTAAAGAGGCGGCTAGCGTGTCCCTTTGAGACCGCAGGGCTGTTGCTCATTTACCGTCCTCACTTGGGAACCGTAGCTCCACGCGTCCCATTACGCCTGTCTCTCGTGCCATGTATGCCGCATGCATGACGCGGAGTGAATGGCAGGCGCGCGGGATACAGGAAGACATGCGCGCATGGGTTGATTCCCACACGCCTTCAATTGGGCAGGGATGGCGGTCGACGGCCTTGCCCGCTGTCAATGAGCTGGATTGGCCGAGAGGGATGGTCGAGCCCCGCCTCCGTCTTTTTATAAGGAGGGGGAGCGGGTGGAATGGTGCCTCTCAGTCCCCCATCCTACGCCTCTCCTCATCTTTGCTCCTTCCTCTTTTCCACCATGGCAAGAGGGCGCGGTGATGCTTCATCGGTGGCGGCGAGGGTCTCTGCTCGACAGCGCATCGCTCCTCCCCAAGAGCTGAGCTCGTAGCAGCGGAGCCGGCCATTAGAGGGAGGGGGAGGGGGCGAGTTCGAGGCCGTCGCGGCACTCGGGGAGCAGGAGGACATGGAGGTAGATCAGCCTCACCTCCGCCTGCGGCCCCTACCCCGGTGGAGGGCCACGTCGGGGATAACCCTTACGAGTTCTTCATCAGGCTGCGCCAGCCATCGCACCGTCGTCTTCGCCTTCCAACCCCATTTTCGCGGGAGATGGAACTGGACCCGTCGCAGGCGCTGCGGCTGCATATGAGGGGCTGCGGGAACGGTGGCACATGGGCCGACGTCGAGTTCCCCGCCCCTCACGTCATGTATCTTTGTCAAGGGTGGAAGACCTCTGCCCGCATCCACAGCTTGACGGAGCGGCTCACTCTCCATTTCAAATTAATAGAGAGCGGCCTCCTCTCCGTCAAGGTCTTTGGGCACTTCGGGACTCGCATAAGGTGCTGCGTGGAGAGCTCTTCCAACGATGAAGATTCCTCCTCGAGCGAGAGCGACGAGGAGGACAGCAACAGCGACGACGAGGCTGACGGGCGTCAAGGATGACGGGTCCGACTAGGCATCGGGCGCGCCACTCCGAGGCGACACCGGCGACCCCATCATCCGCGTCGCCGGCTCCTTGAACATCTCGGGGTCGCCTCGGGCGGTTGGCATAGGGAGGCCGGAGAAGGTGAAGAAGGCGGGTGGCGGGCCGTCAAGTCAGAGTACGATGGCACTGACGCCTTCATAGCGTATTGACAAACGCTGCCTCATCTTCTAGCTCTTCCTCCGGTGCCACCACCACCAACCCTCTCCTTGGTGACCACCGGCATCTTCTCTTGGCGCCCTCTGCTGCTCGTACCTCGCCTAGGCGCCCCTTTTGCCCTTTTGCTTTCTTTTTTCATTTCCTGAGGAGAGGGACAAGAAAGGGATTACGGACACCTTATCTTTTTTTAGTCTGTAAGTCTTCGGGCCTTTGTTAAATTTAGGACTTGTAATCCTCTTGCTCATGTTTTCCAACTCCGTATGAACTGTACCTGTACGGGGTGTTTTTAATGAAAAAGGGATGTTTGCCGAGTTTTTCGTTCGTGGGTGAAACCCGCAACAAGGAGTGAATCCTCGTTATTATTTAAGATAAACATTTTTTGCCCGGCAACAGGCCTTGCCGTCCCCCCACTTTGCTTGACCTTTCTCGCGCCCTTGGCGGAGGCAGGATGAGGTGGGCTTAGGCTCCTCGTTCCATTTCCCTGCTGCCGCGACTACAACCAAATCTGGATCTAGGTGATAATCCTTGGGTACAGAAAAAGGGGAGCACGTTAGCCTAGAAATAAAACAAGGTTTCACATATCCCAGCTCCACATCAAAATGCATGATAGAGGATAAAAGACTTATCTGGATCTGCAGCCCCCGGCAACCTTGGCTTGCCGTGATCGGATCCTTGTACTTGCAGCCCCCGGCAACTTCGGTTTGCTGGGGTCGAGACGCCGGTCCGTTCCTTTTCTTCCAAACAGCTCGGCAGAAGTGCTCATGTGCCTTGCGAACCAAAGAGGACAGAAAAGAACAGAGAGACGTGCACTCGACCTCTAAGCTAGGGGTTAGCCGCTGCTAAGCACTATCAACCCTAACCAAGGAAGAGACTCGACCTAGCGTGCATGCTATAACTTAGGGCACCAGCGCTTCATTTATTTATGCTCAGGGTCTGTGCCTGGCTTTGTACAAAGGGTCACATGCCTTGCCGGCAAAGCTTGTACAAAAGGTGGCTTGCCGGGAGGCCCGACAGCCGCGCCTTATGGGTAAAACTTACGAAGATGCTCGATGTTCCAGGAGTTGCCCACTGGAATGGCATCTTCGGTCTCCAGGAGGACTGTGCCAGGCCTGGTGACTCGCGTTACCCGATAAGGGCCTTCCCACTTTGGCGTCAACTTGTTGGAATTCTTGGCCAACTGAACGTGCCGAAGAACAAGGTCGCCTTCCTCAAAGCTCTGGGCATGAACCTTGCGTCTATGGTAGCGGCGCAAGGCTTGCTGGTAGCATGCTGCTCTCACAGCCTCCAGGAGATGATCTTCCTCAAAGAGCGTTGCGTCATCTTGTCGCAATCGCTCTTGCTCAAGCTCATCATAAGAGAGCACTCGAGGTGACCTGTATATGAGTTCCATGGGGAGAACTGTTTCTGCCCCGTAGACCATGGCAAAGGGTGTCTGGCCGGTAGCTCGATTTGGCGTCGTCCTGATCGACCAAAGGACGCCGGCAACTCGTCAATCCAGCGCCTCCCACTCTTGCGTAGCCTGTCAAAGGTCTTCGTTCTTAAGCCTCACAGAACTTCAGTATTTGCTCTCTCTGCTTGGCCGTTGCTTCGTGGGTGTGCCACGGAAGCAAAACAGACCTTGTTGCCGAGATCCTCAATGTACTGCATGAAGGCGTGGCTCGTGAACTGTGTGCCGTTATTGGTGATGATCCTGTTGGATACACCAAAACGACAAAGTAGCCCCTTGAAGAACTTGATGGCTGACTGCGCTGTCACCTTCCTCACTGCTTCCACCTCTGGCCACTTTGTGAACTTGTCGATTGCAACGTACAAGTACTCAAAGCCCCCGACGACACGAGGGAAAGGGCCCAAAATGTCGAGCCCCCAGACCGAGAAGGGCCAGGAGAGAGGGATGGTTTGAAGGGCTTGAGCTGGTTGATGAAGCTTATTTGAATGGAACTAGCACGCTTCACACTTGGTTACTAGTGTCGTTGCATCCTGGAGGGTAGTGGGCCAGAAGAAACCTTGCCGGAAAGCCTTGCCAGCAAGGGCCCTCGACCCTATGTGGGAGCCACATATGCCTCCATGTATCTCTGCCAACAGCTCTAGTCCTTCCTCCCGGGAAATGCACTTCAATTTCACCCCATTCGGTCTTTTTCTGTACAAGATGTTGTCAATGAATTGGTAAAGAGCAGACCGGCAGGCTACTCTCTCTGCCTCTTCTTGCTCCTCAGGAAGCTCCCCTATTTGGAGGAATCAGACGGTGTGCTGCGCCCATGCCGGAGCCTATGGCTTGACGGCAAGGACCAAAGGCATCTCTTCTGCCACGGGAGCGACCGTCTCTACGGCCATGGCCTGAGGCCCTGCCGGAGTCGGTTGCCCCACGGCAGGATCGGCATCCACGGCAACATCTTCGCCAGTGGCTCTGGGGAGCTCGGTGGGGAAGTACTTGCCAGGGCCTAGCTTCCTCTGCTTGTTCTGCCCGGTTGATGGTTCGACGGATGGTTGAGTTAACCGAAGCACAAAAGTACCTGGTTCCACAGGTAGCTTGAGGGCAGCATGCTTTGACAAATAGTCGGTGATGTCGTTTTCCGTCTGGGGGACATGCTCTGCTCGTATACCGTCAAAGAGCTCCTCTAGTTTCCTCACTTCATCCACGTAAGCTTTCATCAATGGGCTTTGATAATCTTTGTTGATCTGCCTGATGACGAGCTACGAATCACCCCTGACAATGAGCTTTTTGACTCCGAGGTCCGTCACGATCCTGAGACCGACAAGCAAACCCTCATACTCGGCGGTGTTGTTGGTTGACATCTCCCGGGGAAAGTGCATTTGGATGACATACTTGAGGTTCTCTCCGGTGGGTGCGACAAGCAGCACACCAGCACCGGTGCCTTGCGGCGAAAAAGCCCCATCAAAGTACATGATCCAGTTGCGGCTTTTTTCCTTGCCGGGGAGAGTGTTCTCGTGTACCTCTTCATCGGGCGTCGAGGTCCATTCTGCAACAAACTCTGCCAAGACTCTGCTCTGAATCGTCGAGGTGCTTTCGAACTTTAAACTGAAACTCGACAGCTCCAAGGCCCATTCCACGATCCTCCCCGTTGCATCCGGGTTATGCAATATCCGTTGCAACGGAAGGCGGGTAACCACGGTGATCTCGTGCGCTTGGAAGTAATGATGCAGCTTCCTCGAGGCCATAAGGAGGCCGAAGAGCAATTTTTGCACACCTGAATACCTCGACCTAGCCCCCTGCAAGAGGGAGCTGACAAAGTAAACTGGGTGCTGCACCATTTTCTTCTTCTGCGCCACTTCACCCAGTCGCGCGGGCCCTGTCTCACTAACGTCAGCCTCCACCGGAGATTCAGTGTTGCCGGGACCGAGATTTGCCAGGTAGGGTTCCGGCTCGCCATCCGTTGACTCTGCCGCTGCCGCTGCCTCTTCGTCAACCTCTCTCTGCGCCACCGGTGTGGCGCTAACCACCTGATTTGTTGCTGCTAGATACAACAGCAATGGTTCTTGTGGTTTGGGCGCAACCAGTACTGGGGTAGAGGAGAGGTACTTCTTCAAATCCTGCAGCGCTGCCTCAGCCTCCGGGGTCCACTCCATTGGGCCCGTCTTCTTCAAGATCTTGAAAAAGGGAAGGGCACGCTCTGCGGACTTGGAGATGAATCTGCTCATGGCGGCAACGCAGCCAGTGAGCCGACGCACGTCTTTAATCCGTTTAGGTCCCTCAATCTGCTCGATGGCCTTGATCTTATCTGGGTTTGCCTCAATCCTGCGCTGCGACAAAAAGAACCCGAGAAGCTTGCCGGACGGGACACCGAAGACACACTTCTCGGGGTTCAACTTGAGATTGATCTTGCGCAGGTTCGCAAATGTCCCCTCCAGATCCTGCACGAGCGTTGCTTTGTCCTTGGTTTTGACCACTATGTCATCCATATAAGCTTCCATATTTCTATGTAGTTGGGGCTCAAAACCAATTTGGACTGCTCTTGCAAAGGTTGAGCCAGCACTCTTCAACTCGAAAGGCATCCATAAAAAGCAATACGTACCACATGGGGTGATGAATCTTGTCTTCTCCTCGTCTTCTTTGGTCATGAAGATCTGGTGGTACCCCGAGTAGGTGTCGAGGAATGATAACAGGTCACACTCGGTCGTGGAGTCAACAATCTGGTCGATGCGCAGTAACGGGAAGGGATCCTTTGGACAAGCTTTATTGATGTCTGTGTAATCAATACACAGTCTCCACTTCTCGTTTGCCTTGCGCACCACTACCGGGTTGGCCAACCACGTCGGATGGAGCACCCCCCCCCCTTACCAAGCCTGTCGCCTCTAGTTTTTTGATCTCCTCTGTGATGAACTCCTGCCTCTCCAGAGCTTGCTTCCTGACCTTCTGCTTGACGGGCCGTGCATGAGGACAGATAACAAGATGGTGCTCAATCACTTCCCTGGGAACGCCTGGGATGTCGAAGGCTTGCCATGCAAACACATCGACATTCGCCCACAGGAAAGTGAGGAGCTCGCTTTCCTATTTGCCATCGAGGGTGGAGCTTATGGTAAAAGCTCCCCCTGTGCCGTCCTCCTTGACGGACACCTTCTTGGTCTCTGGTGGTGCAGCTCTGGACTTCTTGCTCTTGCCGGTGGAGCTCTCTGGCACGTCCTCAATGGGAGCGCAACACCCCGAGAGGTGTGCTTGCCGGAGTGGGTGCGAGGGGTCTCGCCGGTGTTTTTCCTTCCCGGGACTCTGTCGGCAGGAGTGGGTGCCTTGGCGGCAGCTGCTGCAACTGCTTCCCGGTAGAGTTGGTCGGTGCAAATCAACGCGTCTTTCTTGTCGGAGGGGACAGTGATGATGTTCATCGGCCCGGGCATCTTCAGCGTGTTGTAGGCATAATGTGAAGCCACCATGAACTTGGCTAGTGCCGGGCAGCCGAGGATCCCATTGTAGGGCAAGGGGATCTCGGCTACATCAAAGACAATCCTCTCCGTCCTGTAGTTTAGCTCACCTCCAAACGTCACGGGTAGTGTGACCTTTCCCTTTGGCTAGCTCCTCCTCGGGTTGACCCCTTGGAACGTGCCCGTCTCCTCGAGGTCTCCATCAGGGATCTACAGCCTCTTGATCACAACAGGCGAGATCAAGTTCAGACCGGCCCTGCCATCAACCAACATCTTCGTCACCTTGAGGATGTGGATTGTTGGTGAAACCAACAACGGCAAGCACCCGACCGCGGTAGTGCGGTCAGGATGGTCCTGGGTGTCGAAGATGATGGGCGTGCCGGACCACTTCAGCGGCTTCCGTGCGTCGAGCGACGGCTCCATCGCTGTGATCTCACACGCCCACTGCTTGAGCTAGCGGTGGGATGTATGCAGCGAGGCGCCACCATCGACGCACATGGCTTCTGTGGCTTTCTAGAACTCGTGGTCGCCGGTCTCATCGTCCTCGTCATGATCATCGTCTTCCTACTTCTTGTCGTGGCCCCGAGCGAGCCTCTCCTGCTGATTATCTTTGCCGCAGCGGCTTCCTTGTCCACCACGCTTCTTGACGGATCCCTCGGCACACTCTTGGCCCTTCTCCTTGTCCCGCCGCTCATACTCGACTTTCTGCTTCTTAGAGAGCAGATCCACTTGCCGACAGTTCTGGAGGTCATGGCCCTTGGTGCGGTGGATCTTGCAATACTGCTTGTCGGAGCCTCCTGGCTTATCGGCAGCCGCTAAGGCCCGGCAAGCGACGCACTCGACAACCTACTTGCCGGGGTCACTCGCCTTGGGTTTCTTGGTGGCACCGGTATTGTCGGACCCCTCAACGGCAAGCACAGTCTTGCCCTTGCGCTTCCTGTTACAGCGCCGGCCCTTCTTCGCCGTGGTGGCGGTATCATCCAAGGAGTCGGTTTCCGCGCCAGCGTCTTCGCCGGGGTACTTCCTTCCCTCTTCAGCACGAGTGCACCGATCGGCTAGAACATAAAGCTCAGCCACATCCTTGACCTTGTTCATCACCAGCTCCTCACGCATCTTGCAATTGCGCACATTTTGATGGAATGCACTGATCAGCGGCAAGATGAACATCGGGGATGTTGTACTGCACTCGGCTGAACCTTTGGATGTACTTACGCAAGTTTTCTCCTTCCTTCTGGGGGATGATGTGCAAGTCGCTCACCTGGCCATGAGCTTGGTGGCCTCCAGTAAAGGCGCCAACAAACTCATGATATAGATCCGCCCAACAAGAAATGGAGTCCACTCGCAAGTGCATTAACCATGACATAACATTGGGCTTGAGTGCCAACGGGAAGTAATTGGCAAGCACCTTATTGTCGCGGGCCCCAGCAGCTTGCATCACGATGGTGTAGATGCTGAGGAACTCCGACGGGTGAGTCTTGTCGTTGTACTTCTCGCCAACGTCGGGCTTGAATGTGCGGTGGGAGGGCCACTAGAACTACCGCAGCTCACGGGTGAAGGCCAGACAACCCACCTCGTAAGGTAGGCCACCGCAGCCTCTCGGTGTTGGGTGGTCGTAGTGGGCCCTGCCCGCCTGTCCGACTGGTGGCGCGCGTCACGCTGGCGCTCGATGGTGGTTCGTGCGTCTTCATGAGCTCGCTTCCGAAGAACTTGACGCTGGTCGCGGTGGGTTCGCGGGTCGGATGACGCTATGGAGATATCATCACGAGCATCATCATGATGGGCCGACACCCGCGGTAGCCGGTGTGGAGGAGGGGAGTGCAGTGTGGCCGCATCGCCTCCGGCCCGACCTCCGCTGGCATGTAGTGGCTCGACGGAGCGACGGCCTACGGGTCCCGCCGGCCGCAACTCTTTGTTGTTAGCGATGCCGACGAGGCTCCGGACGGTGGCCCTCCATTCGTCAAGCTTCTCCGCAGCGGGAGGTAAGTCGAGGAGCAGCTGCGCGCGTGCTAGGGCTTCTGCTGGTGTGGGCGGCGGCGAAAGCTGTGTGGACCGTGATGCGCTTTGACTTCTAACCGTGTTAGAAGGAGCCCCATCACGGCCCCACAGCTGTCCGCCACCTCTGCCAGCACCTCGGCGCGCATGCTGGCCCTCCTCACCATGTGAAGGGCGCATGGGACTCTTCCCAGGGCGGCGCCCAGGGTCACCAGCAAGGCGGCGCTGCTCATCGCGCACGACCTGAGAAGAGCGCGCCATGGGCGCCGGTGTTGGTGTCTTGGAGGTCGTCGTGTCACCACCTGGCGGCACGACGACGCCCCTGGAGGGCCCCGCGCCGCCTGCAGGGGGCCCGACTCCGTCTCTGGAGCTCGCGACGCGTGGCTCGTTGCCTGGCGTACGAACGACGCCGCTCACTAGGCCTGGACTGCTAGGGTGGTGTGGATGTTCACGGGACGCGCCATGGGTTCTCTCCATGACTGGCCCGCTACTAGTCTGCACTGGTACTGGCAGTCCGGTCCCGGACGAACCGATCGCTGTGGTCGTCTTCTTCTTAGGAGCCATGGCGATGAAGAACTGCTGGGCCAACTACTAAACCAAATTCTCACAATTAAGCGGCCCCCTACCTGGCGTGCCAAAGATGTCGGTGGGAAACGACACCTATGGGATCACGAGGATCCCTTTTGCGGTTGCGGGGTGCGGGATTGTGAGAAGAGCAGGATTAGTAACCAACACAATGATCATTTACCCAGGTTCGGGCCGCGAGGAACGCGTAAAACCCTAGTCCTGCTTTAGTGGATGTATTGAGTGTTCATGAGCTCTTGAACTGGCTATGGTGGCTGCGTGGTTCAAAAGAGCCGAATCCCTCCCCAGTACGCCCTGGGCCTCCTTTTATAGTCAAAAAGGACTGTCATAGTGGCACACAGAAGGTGGAAAGGCCTATAGTGCTATGAGCTTATCGCTCGCATTACAGGACAAGACGCATTTAATTCGTAGCTTAGGTGTCCTCTTGTTTTATCGGGGAAGGGAGCGAGGCTCGTCCCGTCCGTCACCGCTCCTCCTTGCTTCGACACGCGCCCTGGCCAGCGATGCATGCGGCACCATGTAGGCAGGCAAGCAGCTGAGGTGGCACGGTGGTGGAGCCTTCACGAAGATCTGCATGCCGCCACGCATGCGCATGCTGAGTTGGCCTGGAAGCCGCATGTTGCCACGCAGGTGCCTGCCCAGTTGGTTGAGCTGGCAGCTGCATGTGAACGACGGTGGAGACTTGGTTGGTGTGGGTCTGGCTGTGGCCCCGCTAACGCCCTTGGCAAGGGTCTTGTCGGGTGGCCCGACAAGGGTCTTGCCATGGCGTGCTGTCGTCCCCGGCAAGGATCTTGCCGAGGTTCTTGTGGGTTTCCTTGGCTAAAGTCCCGCCAAGGATCGCCGTCTTCTGATCCTCATCTGATCTCATATGTTCTTTGTCTTCACAAAGATCTGCATGTCACCATGGAGGTGCCTCCCAAGCCCTGACCCAACGTGGTTGATGGTGTTGGAGACCGTGTGAGGGAGTCCTGGATTAGGGGGTGTCCGGATGGCCGGACTATGACCTTTGGCCGGACTCCCGGACTATGAAGATACAAGATTGAAGACTTCGTCCCGTGTCCGGATAGGACTTTCCTTGGCGTGGAAGGCAAGCTTGGCGATATGATATGAAGATCTCCTCCCATTGTAACCGACTCTGTGTAACCCTAGCCCTCTCCGGTGTCTATATAAACCGAAGAGTCTTAGTCCGTAAGACGAACAACAATCATACCATAGGCTAGCTTCTAGGGTTTAGCCTCTCTGATCTCGTGGTAGATCAACTCTTGTACTACCCATATCATCAATATTAATCAAGCAGGAGTAGGGTTTTACCTCCATCGAGAGGGCCCGAACCTGGGTAAAAACATCGTGTCCCTTGTCTCCTGTTACCATCCGCCTAGACGCACAGTTCGGGACCCCCTACCCGAGATCCGCCGGTTTTGACACCGACACCGTGGGTTCGAGGATGGCTCACTCCGCTGGTGTGGGCGAGCTGCCCCGGCAAGAATCTTGCCGGGGCTGCTGAGGCTGCCCCGGCAAGGGTCTTGCTGGGGAAACCTGCTTCGCCCATTTGCTCTCTGTGGTCTCAGCCTTTGGCGTTGTCTTGTTTCTCTTGGACTTTGGTTTTACCTCGGTTCACATCCCCTGCCTTGCCGCTCGTGGTCGTGGCGCGTGGCTCTGACTGCCCGCACACAAGTAAAGGGGTACAAAAGTTGTGCCCCTACTTTTGTACACCGACACCGCCGGCCTCCACGACCCCGCGCCAGCATGACCTTCTACATGCCGCATCGACCAGTCAAGTCAAGTTGTTGCTGAGGCAGCGTGGGGAAGCAAAGTCGGCCACGTCCCGTCAATCACCACGCATCATCAAGGCCGCGGGCGGTTAGGGCATGTGGTGCTCCGCACTTGCCCTTTGGCTTCGCCTTGAAGCCAAGTCCGAGCACACCTGGGGCCCGCGGGCTACTGTCGGCGTCCTGGATTCGGGGGTATCCAGCCTTGCCTGCCTGTGGCCCACCGCGTGGATCCATCGACGGCTTGGTATGGCCTAGCTTCAACACCAACACCACAAGACCCTCGCGAGGGGCCAAGCCTCGCGAGGTGGACGACGCCAAGACCCCCAAAGGAAGCGGCCTTCTCAGGAGGGCTCCTGAGGGGCGGAGAGTTATATGCAAGCTACCTCATGAGGCTTAGCTGACGTGAGCCATGACGACCAAGGCCAGGCGGGCGCCAGGCGGGTGCAGAGCGCAGGTTTCCTCTTTGGTGCAAGGGAAGCAAGCCACATGCGCGGAATCCCGAGGAATCAGCCAAAGGTTGCCATTCCGGTGCAACGAGACCAAGACCTCCAGGACGGCATGACGTTGGTCATCGACGAGCCCACCGCAGCATCACGACCAGAGGCTTTTCGCAGGCGAGGACTACTTTTGTCAGGATAGACTGTACTACTTGTCCCCTTTCAAATCCCGCCGTTGTGGAATCCCTTCCCGCACATATTTGGGAAGAGGACCAAGGCCACTATAAATAGGACTAGCCACCACCATAGGAGGGGGACCGAGATCACGACAAGTAGAGCACCACACCAGCTCAAGAACACCTCTCCTCCTGGGGCTTGTTCATCCACTGTACTTGTTCATCTGTAGCCCTTCGAGGCAATCCACCACACCACACTGGATTAGGGTATTACACCACAACGGTGGCCCAAAACAGTATAAATCTTTGTGTCCTTGTGTCTCTTTGAGCTCGACACGTTAGGCTAGGGAGGATCGCGAGTAGGCAGGCTGGGCAGGTTGAGATCTCCCTTTTGTCGGTATCACTTACTACTGCGCTAGGTCACCTCTAGCACCACGTATTGCCATGCTACGATTTGTGATGCTTTGATTGCTCTGTTAGTTATTGTGTTTCCCTCCGTTACTTCTTTCTAGTAGACCCCGAGACTGCCGGCGACCCCCGGTTCGACTAGGGTGTTGACGACCCCTCCTTCTTGCCAGAGCAACCAGGCAAGCCCCCCTCCCCCCTTGATCACCAGATATCGCCTATTCCTTCTCTCTACTGCTTGCATTAGAGTAGTGTAGCATGTTACTACTTTTGGTTAATCCTATTCTGATGCATAGCCTGTCATTGTTGCTACAGTTGTTGATACCTTACCTGCAATCCTAAATGCTTAGTATATGATGTTAGTTTATCATCTGTGGCCCTACATTCTTGTCCATCTACCATGCGATACTATCGGGCCGTGATCACTCGGGAGGTGATCACAGGTATATACTATACATACATATTATTCAGATGGTGAATAAAGTCGGGTCGGCTCGTAGAGTACCCGCAAGTGTTTCAAAGATGGGGCTGAAGGGGCAGGTGGTTCCATCCAGGTAGTGATGGGTCTGGGTTCCCGACAGCCCCCTGATGGTTACTTTGTGGCGGAGCGACATGGCAGGTTGAGACCACCTAGGAGACAGGTGGGCCTGGCCCTAGTCGGCGTTCGCGGTTACTTCATAATAACATGCATAACGAGATTTTGGTATTTGATCTGAGTCTGGCCACTGGCCTATACGCACTAACCAACTATGCGGGAACAGTTATGGGCACTCGACGTCGTGGTATCAGCCGAAGCCTTCTTGACGTCAGCGACTGAGCGATGCGCGCCAGGTTCGACTGGAACCCCTGCTCTTGTATAAGGGAGGCTAGGTCTGCTCACCGGCCGCGTACGCAACGTGCAGGTGTGCAATAGGCAATGGGCCCAGACCCCTACGCGCTTGGGTTGTAGACCGGCGTGCTGACCTCTCTGTTGTGCCTAGGCGGGGCTACAACGTGTTGATCTTCTGAGGCTGGGCATGACACCAGGAAAGTGTGTCCGACCAGAGGGATCGAGCGTGTTGGGAAATGTGGTGCACCCCTGCAGGGAAGTTCATCTATTCGAATAGTCGTGTCCCTCGGTAAAAGGACGACCCGGAGTTGTACCTTGACCTTATGACAACTAGAACCGGATACTTAATAAAACACACCTAGACAAGTTCCAGAGACAACTCGGTGATCGCTTTCCTACAGGGCGACAAGGGGAGGATCGCCGGGTAGGATTATGCTATCCGATGATACTTGGTGAACTTCAATCTATACTCTTCTACATGCTGCAATCCAGAAGCGTAATCTTTGATAGGACTAGCTATCCCCCTCTTATTCTGGCATTATGCAGTTCAGTCCACCGATATTGCCTCTTTACACATATACCCATGCATATGTAGTGTAGATCCTTGCTTGCGAGTACTTTGGATGAGTACTCACGGTTGCTTTGCTCCCTCTTTTCCCCCCTTTTCCTCTTCTTCTCAGATCCCGCAACCAGACATTGGAGCCCAGGAGCCAGACGCCACCGTCAACGATGACCCCTACTACACCGCCAGTGCCTACTACTACGTTCAGGCCGCCGACGACGGGGAGTAGTTTAGGAGGATCCCGGGCAGGAGACATGCGCCTCTTTCGATCTGTATCCCAGTTTGTGCTAGCCATCTTATGGCAACTTGTTTAACCAATGTATGTACTCAGATATTGTTGCTTCCGCTGACTCGTTTATGTTCGAGCACTTGTATTCGAGCCCTCGAGGCCCCTGGCTTGTAATATGATGCTTGTATGACTTATTTTACTTTTAGAGTTGTGTTGTGATATCTTCCGTGAGTCCCCGATCTTGATCGTCACATTTGCGTGCATGATTAGTGTACAGTTGAATCAGGGGCGTCACAGTATACCTATCATAGGTGTGGTGAAATACCATATCCCCGGTGATCAGCGGTAGAGGCCATATACGACGATCTAAGGAGACTTCATGACGATGTGCCGCGGAGAGAGAAAAGCCTGATCGCCTCGAAAAATCCAGGATACCCGCCCTATGTGGTTAACGTGCTGCACCAAAGGTTGTACGTCGACACATCCCCCCTAGAAAAGTTCTTCCTTCAATTTGACTACATCTTCGACATGTTTCACTTGAAAAAGCAAGATTTTACGTTTGTCTGCCTTTTGCCTTGTACATCAACTTCATTATCAGGATTGAGCAGATACCTTACATATGTGTTGTTGACCCATACTTCATGCACGAGGGCTTCTTGGTAGTCTGCCAAGGCACCGTGAATATGCGAGTAACTACATCGCCGATTCATGGTCGGAAATAAGGTCGAGGAGATGATTCTTGTGCCTTATCATCCCATTTAAGTCATCCGTAGATATCCTTCTTTCGATTTCAATCATTCATTTGCACGCGTGGAGGCTAATTTGAGGTGTACTTATTTTGTGCAGTGACGGGCGCGCTGTCCTCATCATCCTTTACCCACGACTCTCCCACGCTCTTTACTTGGACTCGTCGAAGAACATGAAGAAAAAGAATTACACCCACATCAAGTCTGTTCTCGACAATGCTATCTTGAGCTATGGCCTACGGGGTGGAGAGATCACGCTCAAGAAGACAAGGAACTGTGCGCCCGCCTTCGACCATAAGACCGACTTTTACTTCATCCAGCAACCGAGTGGTACTCTCAGTGATGGATTCTATGTCCTCCACCACATGCTGGAGTACAGATGGGATCACCAAAACCTTCGCATGTCACCTAGATCCAGACATGCCAATATTCTACAATGGGCAAAGAAACTAGGAGATGTCTCGGATCATCGACTCTGAGCTGAGTTCTATCACATCCAGTGTGAACTTTCCCAAATCAAGGTCCTGAAAAAATAGAGCTATTCTACGAAGAAGGGCAAATGTCGTGGGAAGACGTCTGAACACGCGTAGCCGCTCAACTTCTCGACCTAAAGCCTTTCACTGCACTCGGGGACTATCTCCCTGATTTGGATGGATGGCACGACATGTTGGAGTGATTGACGATATATGACAATGTGTCTGTTTAGTCCATACTTTCTCTATGACAAAACTTTGAGTTATGCATGATGAAACTTTATTTGTGATGTAACTAAACCATCCTCCTCAACTAGCGAAGATCACTCTAGTTAGGGCATTTTGGGTATGATGAACTTTGCTATTTATGCTTATGATATGTTGCTTCTATTTTTGCCAACTCTGTCTCTTTCTATTGCTCAACTATATATGTTGCATATTATCGACTCATGTGATGATGCAGGTACATAGATCATCGATGGCGAAGAAGTGCTACGCCAGGAGTATACGACGAGTGACCGGAGTGTCAGGCCTAGGTGTACCGGTTTCCGAGCGACAACCAAAGAGGGTTCGATAGTAGAGCCGAAGCGAAAAATAGTTAGTTTAGGTTCACGCTAGTGCGAGACAGGGATACGAACGGGCGCCTCAGAATTACTACATTATGTATGATGAGACATGTCATTTTAACTTGTATCGCTATATTGTGATTATGATGTGACGACATGATTTGTGTTGGATGATATGATGAGACTATTATGTGTATGGTATGATGAGCATACTGCAATTTTATGATATGATTAGAATACTATATAAAACATGTACAAAAACATCGCAAATACGTAGCAAAAAAAAGATATGTGAAAATATAGTAGTAGCACTCTTTGGCGCTAGAAATGAAAACGCTGCTGCTAAGGCACTTAGCAGTAGCGCTGGTATGGACAACGCTACTGCTAAGTAGGTATAGCAGCAACGCGGGTCAAAATGCGCTACTGCTAAACGTTAGTTGTAGCGTCGTATCAGTAGCGCGGTGCCCCGCGGTACTGATAGCCCTTAGACCCGCGCTACTGCTAGGCTTTTCCCTAGTAGTAAACTAAGCTTGGGGATGCCCCGGAAGGCATCCCCTCTTTCTTCTAACAACCATCGGTAATTCTACTTGGAGCTATATTTTTATTCGTCACATATCATGAGTTTTGCTCGGAGCGTCTTGTATTATATGATTCTTTGCTTGTTTTGTTTCTTAGTTTTTCGCAATCATCCTTGCTGGACACACCTATTTGAGAGAGCCATAATTATGCTATGATTTGTTAGAATTGCTCTGTGTGCTTCACTTAATTTTTTGAGCTATGAAATTGCTCTAGTGCTTCACTTATATCTTTTTGAGCACGATGTGCTTTAATTTTTGAATAAATACTCTCATGCTTCACTTAGATTTATTTGAGAGTTAGTAAATTTTTTGAAGAAATTCTATCATGCTTCACTTAGATTAATTTGAGAGTTAGTAAATTTTTTGAAGAAATTCTCTCATGCTTCACTTATATTATTTTGAGGGATGAAAATTTTTATGCTCATGTTCTTCACTTAAATTTGTTTGAGCTTGTCAAAATCAATGGCAATATATGAAACTAGTCCCAAAGTGATATATATTCAAGAGGGATATAATAAAAACTTTCATGAAGATCATTGGACAAAATAAACTTGATTTTTTGTAATAGTTTTGAGATATGATGATAGTAATATGCAAGTCATGTTGGTGAGTAATTATGTTTTAGTAATAATATTGGTGTTAAGGTTTGTGATTCCCTATGCAAGCACCAAAGTCAATAGTTATGCAATGAAATTACATCCTACTTGTGGTGCATTATTCGGTGTTAGTTATGCTTAATGCTCATTTATGAGAATTTTTGTTTCTTGGTTGGTTGCTTCTCAATCTTTTTGCTAGCCTCCACTTGTAGTAAGTAGGAATACTACTTGTGCATCCAAAATCCTTAAACCAAGTTTTGCCATATGAGTCCACCATACCTACCTATATGCGGTCTTTTCGTGCCGTTCTAAGTAAATTTGTATGTGCCAACTCTAATTTTCAAAATGAATTTCCTTTTTGTGTGCCCGTACCACCCATGAAGCGATAGGGGGTGGCAAATATTTTTCCATGCTAGATGTGTTATTCTCAAGATGAGTGTTTATTCACTTGTCATTGCACGAGAGTGTGGCGGTAATAGGGATGCCCGGTCCCGAAATGAAAAAGAAATTTACGTTATGTTGTCAAATAATAAATTCCTTGGAAAGTGTTGGTATGGAAGGCACCCGTGGATACGGCTAGCCATGGCTTATGAAAGAATGATGGGAAAGGAATAAACTTTATTTTATGTTTGGGAACCGCCTATGATGTATCTAGCATGGAAAGTATTGGGAACTAGTCGGTCGTTTTCATTGACGGGAAAAGCATGCCTCTAATTTTTTTTATCTCTCAATTTAAGCTTTGAGCTCTGGCACCTCTACAAATCTCTGCTTCCCTCTGCAAAGTGCCTATATATTTAATTTTGTGCAATTTTTTTGAGTCTCCATCTTCTCTTATAAAGCATCAACTAGGGAGCACTATGATCATACTTGTGCATCGGATGTAGGTAATATTAGAGTGTGTTTCATGAATGGATCAGTGATTGAGCATGATGGGCTAGGGATAACTTTCTTTAGTGTTGATATTTTGAAGGACATAGTTGCTTATTGATATGCTTGAGTATTGAAGTCTTCATGTCAATTATAGACTATTGCTTTCAACCATCTAAAAGTCCAAATGCCCATGCTACAAAAGAAAATAATATGTGATGAACATGTTAGGCAACATTCCACATCAAAAATTCTATTTTTCTCATTTACCTACTCAAGGACGAGCAAGAATTAAGCTTGGGGATGCTGATACGTCTCCAACGTATCTATAATTTTTTATTGTTCCATGCTGTTATATTATCATACTTGGATGTTTCATATTCATTTTATAGTAACTTTATATAAATTTTTGGGACTAACCTATTGACATAGTGCCCAGTGTCAGTTGCTATCTTTTGCTTGTTTTTTACTTCACAGAATATCAGTACCAAATGAAGTCCAAATGCCATGAAACTTTGTGGAGATTTTTTTGGACCATAAGACAACGTGGGAGCTAAGGAAGCACCAGAGGGGAGGCCCGTGGGGCCCACAACCCACCAGGGCACGCTAGAGGCCCCTAGCGCACCCAGGTGGGTGGTGGGGCCCATAGGATTCTCCTCCTCCGCCTCTCAGCTCTATAAATTCTCAGATATTCCAGAAACCCTAGGGGAGTCGACGAAACACAATTCCAGCTGCCGCAAGTTCTAAAACCATGAGATCCAATCTAGAGCCCTATTTTGGAACTCTGCCTGAGGGGAACACGGTCACAGATGGGTTCATCATCCTCATTGGTGCTCCTCCGATGATGCATGAGCGGTTCCATAGACCTACGGGTCCGTATGAAGTATCTAGATGGCTTCTTTTCTATTTTTGATTCTCAATACAATGCTCTCCTCGATGTTCTTGGAGATCTATTTGATGTAATGACTTTTTGCGGTGAGTTTGTTAGGATATGATGAATTGCGAGATTATGGTCAGATCTATATTCATGAATATTATTTGATTCTTCTTTGATCTCTTATATGCATGATTATTTATAGTCTCGTATTTCTTCTCCGAAACTTTGGTTTATTTTGGCCAACTAGATTGATTTTTCTTGCAATGGGAAGAGGTGCTTTGTGATGGGTTCAATCTTGCGGTGTTCTCACCCAGTGATAGAAGGGGTAGTGAGGCACGTATATATCATTGCTATTAAGGATAAAAAGATGGGTTCTATCCCTACATGAATAGATCTTGTCTATATCATGTCATCATTCTTATTGCATTACTCCGTTTCTCCATGAACTTAATACACTAGATGCATGCTGGATAGAGATCGATGTGTGGAGTAATAGTAGTAGATGCAGGCAGGAGTCAATCTACTAATCTTGGACGTGATGCCTATATTCATGATCATTGCGTTGGATATCATCATAATTACTTGCTCTTCTATCAATTGCCCAACAGTAATTTGTTTATCCATTGTACGCTATTTTCTCGAGAGAAGCCACTAGTGAAATATACGGCCCCCAGGTCTATGCTTTATCATATTGTTTTCAGATCTATTATTCCAAAAAAGCAAAAATACCTGGCTGCACTTTTTCTTTACTTATTCTATTTTGTGTTTTTGCTAGATATATTTATCCAATCTCATACTCCCTCCGTCCCATAATATAAGAACGTTTTTGACACTAGTGTAGTGTCAAAAACGTTCTTATATTTTGGGACAGAGGGAGTACAATTTAATCTATCTTTTTATCATAGAGGGATTGACAACCCCTCTTATGCATTGGGTTGCAAGTATTTGTTCTTTGTGTGTAGGCACCGTTTACATAGTGTTGCTTGGTTCTCCTACTGGATTGATAAACTAGGTTTCATAACTGAGGGAAATACTTGTTGCAGCTGTGCTGCATCATCCCTTCCTCTCTGGGGAAATACCAGCGCAGATTCAAGCCACGTCACTGCTAAAAGGAGGGAGTATGAGATGAGTATGGACGATCTCTGTCGGTGCAACAGATCCTGGGCCTGTTGCCCTGACTGTGCATAGGCACAAGATCAAGATTGAAGCCTCAAACCAAGGAGTATAAGGAGACAAGTGACTCGAAGAACCAACAAGCGGATCAGAAGGGTCCAAGGCCAAGTCAGAGAAGCTAGATATCATCAAGAGAGAAGCCTCCCTTGCCAGGCAGGCGAGCCCGGCAAGGGGCGAGGCCACCCCCAGAAGAAGATGACCAAAGCATCCCGGCAGGGCCTACCGAGACTCGCGGAGGCTAGATTACCTCACCAACTACTCCACCACGACCCACGTCGTCGATTAGTGCGGTGTCAAGCCGCGGAGTGATTAAGTGGCAACCATTTGCCAGATGACAGCCACTTCCTACCAAGGAAACCCACAAACGAAACTTGTCCTATGATGTGTCGAACGAGCAAGCATGGAGCTGGCAAGATAGCCCGGCAAGCCCTGCCGGGCAACCAACGACATGACACTAGTGGTCCATTAAATGCACACTGATGGTCTGTAGAGTTAGGTATGATAGCACTATAGCTATCGTATCAGTGTCTAATGACTAATTTGCCACTGTGGTGACCCCTTAGCCTATAAAAGGAGGCCCACGGAAACAGTTCGAGAGGTTGGAAAGTTAGATTACTCGCACCCTCGTATGCGCATAGTCGCTACCGCCCCGAAGCAACCCTTGCCGGGCAAGTGTACTACGCACCACCACCACCTTTCCACCATCAATCCACCAAAGCAGGAGTAGGGTTTTACGCCTCACGACGGCCCAAACCTGGGTAAAACTGCCCGATTGATCTCTGTCGTGCTGCCCCATGTTGGTCTGCTCTTTGTGCAACGCGACTCCCCCCCTACCGAACTAGCAAGGGGCCGCCCTGGTCCCATAGGTGGTCGTGGCTTCCCGCGTCATCTTTGGCACGCCAGGTAGGGGGGAACCGATTGTGCAAACCTGAAGGCGTAAGCAGCGCGTCATCTTTATCACCATCTGCATCTTCGACTGTGTCGTCGACCATGGCGCCCAAGAAGAAACCTGCTTTTTCGGCTCATCCGTCCACCTCGAAGGCCGTGCCGCCTGCGGACTCCAATGCTGCGGGAGGCACGGAGACGCATGAGGATGCGAACGCTGCTGGGGATGTGGTTGGAGCAGGCGGCACCGCCACCCCATCCCCCGCGGCCGACGAAGGAGCAGGAGACACCGGAGGAGAGCAACATCAGCAACACCTCGACGTCCGCACTCCGCTCGCCGACGGGCACACCCACATCGATGGTGCTCGATTTGGGGCAAACTGCTGCCCTCCGGCCACCCCTGCCGCAAGCGTGACCGCTGCGGGTGCGCTTTCCCCCGGGCGGCTCGACCGAGCTGATGGCCCTCGAGCGCCTCCGCCTCACCACCCTGCCACCCAGGTGGTTACACCACAACAGCAGGGGTGCAGCGCTGCTGCCGCTGGCTCCGTCAGGAGCCGAGCGATGGCGCGATCGACTTCATCATCATCTATACCAAGCATAACCGCGAAGGCCATGGCGTGGGCTTAGCTACTGCCGAGGTTTCCACCAGTGGCCGAACAAATGGACGAATGGCGGGCCACCATCCAAAGCCTACTCGGTTTCACCGAAGTCGAGGGCTCATGACGAGCTGCCCCGCCATGTCCTCCCCAAGCAACAACAACGCCCATGCTGCTGCCCATACGGAGGGAGCCGTCCCCATGGTGCAGTCCCCACCATGGCAGCCAGCACGGGAGCGGCCGAATCAAGACCCTGATGATGTCTCGATGGCCTCCTCTGATCCTCGAGGACGTCCAGGGCAATGACGAACCCTGGAAGATAGGCGGAGAGGAGATGTGTGTGTCATCGAGCAGCGCCATGACGACCTCCTCCGTGCCGACAGGCGCGACGGCCCTGACATCGACGAGCCCACACTCGGTGTTGGCAAGCGCATGCCCTTCAAGGTTGGCTGCCCTGCCTTCACCCGTGAGCTGCGGCAAGTCTGTTGGCCGTTCGTTCGCAAGTTCAAGCCAGAGATACATGAGAAGTATGATGGGAGGCTGAACCAGGCAGAGTTCCTGAGCATCTACACCATTGTTGTTTAGGCTGCCGGGGGAAGAGACGAGAAGGTGTTTGCCAACTACTTATCGTTGGCCCTCAAGTCCAACATGAGATCTTGGCTGATGCACCTGCCGGAGAACTCTATTTTGTCATGGGCAAACCTATGCCATGAGTTCATCGGCACTTTCACCGTTGGCAACCAGGAGTCGGGCCGTCCCAGTGATCTGTAACTTCTCCAATAGAAGGAAGGAGAAACCCTCCGTAAGTATTTACAGAGATTCAACAAAGTTCATAGAAATATTCCAAATATCCATCTGGCAGCTGTGTTAGCTGCCTTCCAGTCCAATGTGCGCAACCGCCGGATCGGTTCTAAGATGAACGTACAGTTGCCCAAGACTGTGAAGGAGCTGTACACCCTAGTGGATAAGTGTGCTCGGATGGAGGAAGGAAGGAAGTTGCCCGGAGAGGAAGATTGCATCAATGTTGATTAAGAGGATGATGATGAGTCGACCAGTCAAAAGGAGGTCAAGAAGCGCAGTAAGAAGCGAAGAGATAAGACAATATTGACTGTTGAAGGGCCAGGCACCCCAAGTACCGGCAAGACAGCCAAGGCTGAGGCCCCCGGCAAAGAGGTTGCAGTGTGCGCTTATTGCCGGGAAGCTACGGCTGCCGAGAAGGCCGGGAAGGGAGATGGGCCATACTACAAGATCCATCGAACCAAAGGCCATGACCTTCAGGAGTGCTATCAGGTTGAGCAGTTGGTCAAGAGACACAGAGCAGAGTATGAGAAACATGATAAGGAAAAGGGTTAGAATGTCGCTAGCGGTAAGGGCCGAGGTGATGGGGCAAATCGCCTTGGCAAACCCTTTCGGAACAAAGGAAAACCCACCAAAGGCCAGGAGAAGGAAGCCTATGATGATGAGAGTGATAAAGGGTATGAAGAGGAAACCAGTGAGCAAGAGTTTCAGAAGGCCATGGATGCCCTGTGCGTTGATGGGGGTGCATCTTTGCACACCTCCCATCGTCAACTCAAGCGGTGGGCATGAGAAGTCAATGCCGTGCAACCAGCGCCATAGCCCAGAAGCCGCTCAAATGGTCTTGTACACCCTCATCTTTGACGAAGAGGATCATACTAGCCGTACCACTACGGTAGGATGCCTGCCTTTGTTGGTTTCTCCAACAATTCGTAACCTCAAGGTCACAAAGATGCTGGTGGACGGTGGGGTCGGACTGAATCTGATTTCCCCAACAGTTATCAGCAAGCTTCAGATAGCAGAGGAAGAACTGGAGGTTACTGGCATGTTTCAAGGAGTTAATCCCGATAGGATTCATCCTAAGGGAAAGATCACATTGCCGATAACATTTGGGGGAGAACTGAACTACCGGACTGAGAGGATTGTGTTTGACGTAGTTGATCTCCCCCTGCCGTATAATGGGATCCTTGGACGCCCGGCCTTGGCTAAATTCACTGCGGCATCCCACTATGCCTACAACACCCTGAATATGCCTAGGCCACTAGGAGTCCTCACCATCCCGTCAGATGAGAAAGATGTCATCATTTGTGTGGACAAGATGTACCGGGACGGGGTCGTGGTAGAGGCAGCAACGGCAGCAGTTTCCGCCAAGGAAAGCAAAGGAAAGAAGAAGGATTGTAGGACCTCCGGCAAAGATTCCGGGAACCATGCCCCCACCGAGTGTATGGCACCCGTTGACGACGTGCTGGAGTGTTCCAATAGCAAGAGATCCAAGGTTGCTTCTCCACAAGTGAAAAAGGTCCCGGCAGGGCTGGTTGGTGTTGTTGGTACTTCCACTATCAGCGCCACCCTCGATGACAACCATCTGATATCCCTGGTGTTCCCATGGAGGTAATCGAGCACCACCTTGTTGTCTTCCCACACGCCAGACCTGTTAAGCAGAAAGTCTAGAAGCAGGCCTTGGAGAGGCAATAGTTTATTGCAGAAGAGATCAAGAAGCTTGAGGTAGCTGGTTTGGTCAGAGGAGTGCTACATCCCACTTGGCTAGCAAACCCAGTGGTGGTCTGGAAGGCAAACGAGGACTAGAGGCTGTGCATTGATTTCACATATCTAAACAAGGCTTGCCCGAAGGACCCATTTCCCTTGCCGTGTATTGATCATATAGTGGATTCCACTTCAGGTTGTGATTTGCTCTCATTTCTAGACGCCTATTCTGGATACCACTAGATCTTCATGTCTGAGAAGAAGACATCGTTCATCACTCCACGTGGTACGTAATGCTTTGTCCGCATGCCATTCAGATTAAAGAGTGTCGGGTCCACCTTTGCAAGGGCAGTCCTTGATCTTGTTCATTTGGAGGAGGGCCTTCACTTTGTTCTTCGGAAGTGTGTGGGTCTTGGGTTGGTGAAGGTTCCACTTGAGTGGAACATTGTCCTTCTCCTTCGGCCACAAGGGGTTCCTCAATGTGTAGGATATGACCAATACCCGTTCTTCTTATGGATTGGGGAGGAATTTCATCACCTACATCACAAGTACCACTTTGCTCCACTTGGGAGCCGTTATTTTCATCAAACTCCACGTTACACGTCTCCTCAATGAGTCCCGTGGACTTGTTGAGGACACGGTAAGCATGAGAGTTCATAGAATAACCAACAAATATGCCCTCATGAGCTCTAGCCTCAAATTTAGAAAACGAACACCTTTCTTGAGAATTAAACACTTACAACCGAACACCCGGAAGTACTTGAGCTTGGGCTTGTTACTGGTAAGTATCTCATATGGAGTCTTGTTCAAGCCTTTGCGGAGATAGAGCCGATTGGATGCATGACAAGCGGTGTTGATGGCTTCGGCCCAAAAGTTGTATGGAGACTTGAACTCCACCATCATGGTCCTTGCCGCGTCCATCAACGTCAGGTTCTTCCTCTCCGCTACACCATTTTCTTGAGGGGTGTAAGGAGCAGAATATTGATGCTTGATCCCCTCATCACTAATAAACTCATCCAAGGTGTAGTTCTTGAACTCGGTGCCATTTTCACTTCTTATCATAAAAAACTTTGCATTGTGTTGACGTTGAGCTTCATTTGCAAAGTCGATGACGGTTTATTGGGTCTCACTCTTCCTCTTGAAGAAATACACCCAAGTGTATCTTGAATAATAATCCACAATCACCAATCAATACTTTCTACCCCCAAGACTATTAAAGGATGTAGGCCCAAAGAGATCCATGTGAAGGAGCTCCAAAGACCTCGTTGAGTAGATGATAGTCGTGAGAGGGTGAGCCTTATCATGTAGCTTTCCTTCTATACAAGCACTGCAAGCATGATCTTTGGCAAAACTAACATTTGTTAGTCCACGGACATGGTCCCCCTTGAGAAGACTTTGCAAAGATCTTATATTGACATGGGCTAAACAGCGATGCCAAAGCCATCCCACGCCAACTTTAGCCATTAGGCATGTCACAGTCTTAGTGGTTCACTCCGAAAAGTTAATCACATAAAGACCATTCTTGACATGCCCAACAAAGGCTACTTTAAGAGTCTTGCTCCACAAGAGGGCCATATAATCAATATCAAAGAAGGTGGCAAAGCCCATGAGTGCAAGTTGACGAACGAAAAGTAAATTGTATGCAAGGGACTCAGCAAGCATGACTTTCTTGATCGTGAGATCATGAGAAATGAGAACCTTGCCAAGACCCTACCTTAGAAGACGAGGCATCACCCCATTCGACATTGGTGGGCATAGATGAAACTTTGTGCACGTCCACCATCAAGTCCTTGATTCCGGTCATATGATTTGTGGCTCCACTATCGATCCCCCACCGGAAGAAAACACCTACAAGAGATCAATGCTTGGTTTTAGGTACCCATTTTGTAATGGGTCCTTTGATGTTAGCAACAAGTGTCTTAGGAACCCAAATAGACTATTCAATGTTTTCATAAGAAGAACCGACAAATTTAGCATAAACATGCCCATCACTAGCACGGCATAACACATAAGAAGGGTTAAAGTCATCGGCTTTGTTGGAAGGAGTGGCATTGCCCTTCTTGACACCACCACTCTTCGTGTTGTTCTTCTTCTCCTTAGGAGTACCCTCTCCCTCCTTCACAAAAGTTTGCTTGAGAGGAGGAGTTTGTTTGGTCTTGTCATTCTTCTTCTTCTTCTTCTTGGACTTGGGTGCAAACCCAATCCCCTCCTTGGCCACAACTTCCTTTTGATTGCTCAAAAGGTTGTTGAGGTTCTTCTCACCTTGTATGCACAACAAAAGGCCTTTCTCAAGTTGCTCATTCAACTTGGCATTATCCTCCACAAGATGCACATGCTCACAACACGGGTTAGTAGGATTTGCATTATCAATTAAAACCATATGAGGAAATGTGGATTTCTCCTTGGTTAGCCTCACTTGGAGTTGATCATGAGACTCTTTGAGGCTAGAATGAGCACTCTTCAAGGCCTTGTGAGCCTTGTAAAGTAGGTCAAACTCCTCCTTGAGTCTAGCATGATCAACCCAAGTTTGGCCTTCTCGAAATTTAGCACACAAGAGACAACAAGAGCATGATCAAGATCTTTCTTTAATTTAGCATGACCATCGTTGTGTGACTCCTCAAGAGCCAAATGATGACCACGCTCTTCCTCAAGCACATTAGAGAGATCCAATATCTCATCGGCATAGTCATGACTATGCCCTTCTGAGGGAGTCCTGGATTAGGGGGTGTCCGGATGGCCGGACTAAGACCTTTGGCCGGACTCCCGGACTATGAAGATACAAGATTGAAGACTCCGTCCCGTGTCCGGATGGGACTTTCCTTGGCGTGGAAGGCAAGCTTGGCGATACGATATGAAGATCTCCTCCCATTGTAACCGACTCTGTGTAACCCTAGCCCTCTCCGGTGTCTATATAAACCGGAGAGTTTTAGTCCGTAGGACGAACAACAATCATACCATAGGCTAGATTCTAGGGTTTAGCCACTCCGATCTCGTGGTAGATCTACTCTTGTACTACCCATATCATCAACATTAATCAAGCAGGAGTAGGGTTTTACCTCCATCGAGAGGGCCCGAACCTAGGTAAAAACATTGTGTCCCTTGTCTCCTGTTACCATCCGCCTAGACGCACAGTTCGGGACCCCCTACCCGAGATCCGCCGGTTTTGACACCGACATTGGTGCTTTCATTGAGAGTTCCTCTGTGTCATCGCCTTTAGGCCCGATGGCTTCTTCGCTCGTCAATCATGACGCGGTCCGGGATGAGATCTTTCTCCCCGGACAGATCTTCGTATTCGGCGGCTTCGCACTGCGGGCCGATCGTTTGGCCATCTGGAGCAGATCGAATGCTACGCCCCTGGCCATCAGGTCAGGTTTGAAAGCTTAAATTACACGGCCAACATCCGCGGGGACTTGATCCTTGATAGATTCGAGCCACGAACGGGCCCGCCACACTGTCACGATGGGCATGATTTTGCTCTACCGTCGGACAGTGACCAGAGCGCCGCTCAGGTGTTCACTCCGACCATTAGTTCGGAGCCGACTGCGCTAGCCAGGGACAGACGGTTGGACGCCGCCCCAGGAGCCGTAATCTCTGCGGTGATAGAGCCGAATACCTGCCAAGTCCTTTGCAAGGCCGGTAACTCCAAGGTGCCGGACTCCGTTCCGGACTCTGAATATTCTGCACCCCTTTCGATCGAACCCGATCGGGCTCCGATCATGGAGTTCACCGCCGCGGACGTCTTTCGGCACTCGCCCTTTGGCGATATCCTGAATTTGTTAAAGTCTCTCTCTTTGTCAGGAGAGCCCTGGCCGAACTACGGCCAACACGGTTGGGATGCGGACGACGAAGGAATTCGTAGCCCACCCACCACCCACTTCGTAGCCACTGTCGACGATTTAACCGACATGCTCGACTTCGACTCCGAAGACATCGACGGCATGGACGCCGATGAAGGAGACAATCAAGAACCAGCACCTATAGG
Source organism: Triticum aestivum (assembly GCF_018294505.1). NCBI lineage: Eukaryota > Viridiplantae > Streptophyta > Magnoliopsida > Poales > Poaceae > Triticum > Triticum aestivum. The sequence continues at coordinate 502,432,046 of NC_057801.1, read as the reverse complement.
ACTCCAGAAAACCACCTCATCATACGATGTTTGCATGGTGGACACACACAACAGAAACGACAACGAGGACCAAAAGGATGCGGCCGGGGATCGCTCCCCCGAAAAACAATCAAAGCGGCGGCGTAAGCGCAAGGCCAAGCCCCACCTCGACAAAAACCCAGCCATAGAGCAGGGTGACTCAACGGACGATGAACATGCCCTCGAGCATCCGTCCAAGCAGGGCGGACAATCCGAACAACCAATCCCTGGGAAGGATAATAGCCCGGACGACCTCACACCAGACAAATTGCTGGAACATCAGAACCTCCACCAAAGGCTTGTCCCCACTGCACGTAGCCTGAAAAAGCAGAAGCGGAGGCTCAGGACAGTGGAGGATGCGCTCAGGATCAGATGGGGCAAAGTACTCAATACCGCACACAAGTACGGCAGTAGTCGCCACACAAAGAGCTACCCGAAGTGGAAATTACTACTAGAATTTGACGAAGAGGCCATAAAGCCCCCACAGTCAAAAAATAAGGAAGCCACAAGGTCGAATAGACGACCCTACGATCAATCTCACGCGTCAAAGGACGCCGCACTCAATATAGCGCGCGATCCATCCAAGAATCCGCATCAGAAAACTGGCCCTACCAGATCCATCTATAGGCCAAGAAAGCAAGCTCCAATGAGTGATGCAACGCAAAAAATACCCGAAAATCGCGGCACGCCTAAATACAGGGGCGCCGCACACCCCCTATGTTTTACCGATGAGGTGCTGGATCAAGAATTCCCAGCCGGATTCAAGCCAGTGAACATAGAACGATACGACGGAACAATAGACCCTGGAGTCTGGATCGAGGACTACATCCTCCACATACACATGGCCAGAGGAGACGACCTCCACGCCATAAAATACTTACCCCTTAAGCTCAAAGGGCCAGCCCGGCATTGGCTTAAAAGCCTTCCCGAAAACACCATAGGAAGTTGGGCAGTGCTTGAGGATGCTTTCTGAGCAAATTTTCAAGGGACCTATGTCCGGCCCCCGGATGCATATGATCTGAGTCATATAACTCAGCAGCCCGGAGAGTCAGCGCGGAAGCTCTGGAACAGATTCCTTATCAAAAAGAATCAGATAGTCGTCTGTCCGGACGTAGAGGCCCTAGCAGCTTTCAAACATAGCATCTGAGACGAATGGCTCGCCAGACACCTCGACGAAGAAAAGCCGCGAACAATGGCCGCGTTAACAAGCCTCATGACCCGCTTCTGTGCAGGAGAGGATAGCTGGTTGGCAAGAAGCAGCACCAGCGACCCGAATACGTCTGAACTTAGTGATGGGAACGGGAAGCCGCGCCGTAAGAAAGAACCGCGCTGGATAAAGGACAACAACCCAATGAGCATGGCAGTAAACGTCGGATTCAAAAGCTCTCGGCAAAATCAGAAAAATATGCCCCCCAAAGATGATAGGGATGAGCTATCCAACCTCAACAAAATTTTGGACAAAATATGTCAAATCCACAGCACTCCGGGGAGACCTGCAAACCATACCCACAGAGATTGTTGGGTCTTTAAGTAGTCCGGCAAGCTCAACGCCGAACACAAGGGGCTCAACACACCAAGCGAAGATGACAATGCACCCCACGAGCAAATCACCGGAGAACAAAAGAAGTTCCCACAAGAAGTCAAGACAGTAAATCTACTTCATGTGACGAAGGGGAAGAATAGAACGACACCTACAACGACACGCGTCGTATAGCCAGCCCCGGAGGAGCAACCCCACTGGTTGTTACAACCAATCACCTTTGATCATCTGGATTACTCTAGAGGAGACCAGAATGAAGGCTGGACTGCCTTGGTCTTAAATCCAATCATTAACGGACTCCAATTTACAAACACCCTTATGGACGGCGGCAGCAACTTGAACTTGTTATATTAGGACACGGTTCGCAAACTCGGGGTAAACCTAGTCGCAATCCACCTCGGCAACACTTCCTTTCAAGGAGTAACGCCAGGTTCGAATACCCCATGTATGGGTTCCCTTACGTTAGAAGTCACGTTCGGATCACCCGACAACTTCCGAAGCGAAAAGCTAACATTCCACATCGCCCCATTCGTAAGTCGCTATCAAGCGATACTGGGACGTGAAGCTTTCGCCCGCTTTAACGCAATACCGCACTACACATCCCTCACACTTAAAATGCCCGGTCCAAAGGGCATCATCTCATTACAAGGGAACATAAATTGACCCCCAAAGTACGGGCAGGGGTGCGGTTGCCTAGACAGACGCCCACAAACCCAGCCCTACTATCCCGGACACGCCTCGACGAGTCCGGCGTCAATATGCTTAAATTACCGCATACCCTCGTGCAAGGGGCTCCTTGTGCTCACACCCGGAGACAATACGGCCCAACTCTTGCTCCAACTATATTTTGTTTATTTCGATATAGATTTCTCGCACGCTTATTTTTTACTAAGTTCCTCTCTTTCGCAGACGAGCATCGTGCTACACCCGTCCAGGATACGGCACGACGGAGACACAGGCGCAAACGTGCAGCAGGGACCCGTTCCAAGGATTCTTTTCAGACTAAGACCCTACGTAAACCTTTTTTGCTGTCTCTTGTTTATAACATCCCCCGGTTTCTCTATAGCCGAGGAGGAGGCTGGCGTCTTGGCATGTGGCCACGCCAGAATTTTTGCACATACCTGGACACTAGGGGTTTTTTTTGCCAAGGGCTCTATTTTGGCCCCACTTCATAAAGACCGAACACCTTAGGGAGTGTTCGGCGTCGCGAGTTTGGCCCTATATGCATCAGCTCCGAATCATGTCTTTGGCAAATGTTGGGTTTGCCCGGCTCCTGTGTTTTGCTGCCTTACGTTCCGTTATATCGGCTAACGCGACACCAGGAGAACTACTGCGATTGTGCCCCAGTTCGGCCGGGTGAGCACCTCAGTAGAGAAAGCCGAAAACTGACTGTCATGATATAGCGAGAGACTGGTCAACCACTCGATGACCTTCGGAATCTTTAGGATTCCCCCGCGTTAACGAAGGGCCGCTTCCCGGTCAGGCACACTCGCGCCCCGAATCCGGGCAAGCGCGGTGCCCCTAGGGGCTATTCAGTAGTCCCACTGTCAAACTCCTATGGCTAAGTGAAAGTGATAAAGCATTATAGTCTGGTTGCCTAGTTCGCCGCGCCACCACCTCCTTTATAGGACCAAGACGTTGGATTAAGTGTGAACTGGCGCCTTTTTGCAAACACCCCCGCATTCTATGCGTGGGGGCTAAAGCCAATGACTGCCATCTTTCAGGTTATATACAAATATATACATTAAACGACCGCACAGGAGGCATCATGATTCTTGCAAGCACAAGTATAAAAAAAGCTTTTCTCTTAAAAACACAATTCGTTTTACACATAGTATAAGCTATTCGAACACAACATCCTTCAAGCACTGCGACTCTATTATACGAGCGCCAGGAAGAACTTCCTCAAAATAGTGCTTGGCAGGTACTCGGATTTCGTCCAAATCTTGGGACGCAACAATACTGGCCTTCATATCTGTCCAGTATGTCTTGACACGGGCAAGAGCCATCTGTGCGCCCTCTATGCACGCCGACCTCTTCATTGCATTAGCATGCGGCACCGAACCAAGAAATTGCTGCACCAAACCAAAATAACTCTTCGGCTCCGGCTTCTCCGGCCACAGACGACTTGCAACATATTTCATGGCGAGTCCGGATAATCTGTTCAGCTCCGCCAAGGCGGCTAAACGGTCGGAGACTAACAGTGGGCGCTTTGGATTGTGGTACTGCGACTAAAAAAGCTCTTCCAATTTATGGTCACCTCGGCTGCGGAAGTGTTCGGTCGCGTCCGCCGCACTTGCGGCCAAATCCATATAAGCATTGTCCGAACTCCACTGCCGGTCTAATGGAGCATACTTGGGGTCTCCGAACTTCATCCGCAACATATAAGGCTTTCCAGCCGTGATATCTCCGGCCTGACGTAGCTCCTCCTTCATCGCTCTCATGGCAGAGCGAGTATCCTTGGCTTCGGCAGTGATCTTTTCAAGATCCTTCTGAGCCGCCCTATCTTCTTGTTCAAGCAATCTACAGCGGTCGGTAGCATCCCTCAATTCTATGGCCATCTCGGCCATTTCCTTCTTGCTCTGGCAGTGAGCAGCCTGTTCGGCTTTTAGCTCTTCAGCCGCTTTAAAGGCAGCCGCATCACTTTTCCTTGCTTGCTCCTTGGCTCGGGCAAGTTCCGCCTGAAGGTTCTCCACGGCAGCAGCACCATCTACATCAAGTATATATATATATAAGGCCCGAGCATCAAGCTCCTATTACTGGGTGTCTTTTGAACATACCTTGAGCCTCATCTAGCCGCTTATTTACAAGCGCGATGTCGGCATCTACTACGTCAAGTTGCCGCTTTAGTTCGGCAGATTCATCAGTCCGGCTAGCCACCGAACGCCTCGCCACCTTCATGGAATAGGTGACATATTATACCTGGGATTATCATCCTCTGTGCGCCGTCACTCGTGACGACACACGGAGTCTCGGGGGCTACTATTCATACAGGGCACATTTAATATGCGGCTCTACCAAAAGGTACACCTTTTTACATACCTCAAAGCCTGTTAGTAAACTCCTAGCAGCTTCATACAATCCGCTTTCTCCGGATGAAATCCTTCCAATCACCGTATCAATCAACATATGGTGTTCTTCTGAGATGGACGCCCTACCAAGCAGATCCTTCAGCACCTCCGCCGGCGCGCAAGAGGGTGTCGGACTAGTCTGATGACCTTTCCCAGGGTCCGGATTTGAAAAAGCCCTCCGGGATGATACCTCGGGGTCACCAGCCTAGTAAGACGGTGGAACAAGGGGAGGCGTTTCGCTCTCTATCATCTCTGGACGAAGATCCCCTGAAGATGAGCTCTGCTGAGAAGGGTTGAGATCCAAACTGCAAGATAATGCTTCGGTTATTTTCCTCAGGAATAAAACATGAATGTGATTCATTATGGAACCCCTCCCCTCACTTACGCCTCGGGGGAGAGCGAGCCCCCTTTGGGGGGCGATTCGGCTGAAGCGTTCACCGGTGCCGAACCCTCTGATGAAGATTTCTTTCCCTGTTTTGAGGTTATCACCTCCGGGTCTTCAGAGGCAGTCCTTTTCTTTCCCTGGTCGGGAGAATTTTTGATTCTTCCCTTCCTAGCGGCCTCCTTCGTGGAGGCGGTAGCTCCTTGGTCCCCCCCTTCACCTTCCGCCAACGGCGCGGCCTCTAGTACCCTGGTCAGCATGGGATTCGGCACGGTCTCGGGCAAGGGGGCTGGACACCTGATAAGCTTCGCCTTCGCCATCCACTCCTGTTCAAAGGGCAACTCTGCTAAAGGGTAGATTTGATAAAAATAGCATGGTATGTGCAAATACGGGGCTACTTACTTTAGCATCTGGGCGGTTGCAGCTCAGACCAGCGTCCTCGGACAAATCCGGACACCTTGCTTGCGATCCGAAGAACAATTTGTACATCTCCATGGGTGTCATTCCCATGAAGTGTTGTAGGACCCGTGGTCCCTCAGGATTGAACTCCCATAGGCGGAGAGGTCGATGTTTGCAGGGCAGTGTGCGACGAATCACCATGACTCGCGCCACCACGGTCAGATTGATATCTCTTTATAGGAGATCTTGAATACGGCCCTGCAGCAAGGGCACGTCTTTTGGCGGCCCCCAGATAAGTCCTTCATTAACCCATGATGCCAGCCGTGGTGGGGGACCCGAGCAAAAAGTAGGCGGTGCCACCCATGTGGTGCCCCTAGGGGCTGTGATGTAAAACTAGTCCCGTTTCCATAAGCCGAGCTCCTCTTGAAAAGAGCCTTCGGGCCATGGAGCATCGTCCATCTTGCTTATTATAGCCCCTCCGCACTCAGCGTGCTGCCCCTCCATCATTTTCGGTTCCACTTTGAAAGTTTTTAGCCACAATCCGAAGTGAGGGGTGATATGGAGGAAGGCCTCGCACACAACAATGAATGATGAGATCTGGAGGATGGACTCCGGAGCTAGGTCGTGGAACTCCAGCCCGTAGTAATACATAAGCCCCCTCACAAAGGGATCGATTGGGAAGCCTAGCCCCCGAAGGAAGTGAGATGCGAACACCACGCTTTCACCGGGTTGGGGAGCGGGAACCACTTGCCCTTGAGTAGGCAGTCTATGCGAGATTTCGCTGGTTAGGTACCTGGCATCTCTTAGCTTTCGCATATCTTCTTTCGTAATGGAGGAAGGCATCCACCGGCCTTGTAGGTCGGAGCCGGACATCTTTGAATGCCCGAAGCGCCTAGAACTAGAGCTTTGGGTGTTGGAACTCGAAGCGAGGGGCGGATTTGATTGGTTTGAGAAGAAGGGAGCTGGGCCTTGGTTCCTTTTATAAAGGAGGTGAATACCAGGAGCCCTCCCCGTAACCGTTTGAGACTCGCTTTCAATTAGGGAGTCATACCTAAGTCACGGTTGGGTTACCCACACCCGTATTGATGAGAATCCCGGAATATGGGGACACGATCTCTGCTTTGACAAGATGTGCCAAGAAAACTGCCTCGCTAAACGCACTGAGGTGGAACAATAAAATGAATAAAGAGCCTGGCTGTGGCATGATGTCACGCCACGAAATACGTTAGCAGATCCGATTGATACAAATATTATTCTCTCTACGAAGGAATGAGGAACTTATTTTGCAGAGCCGGACACTACCCTGGTGTTCAACATCTTCTATGAAATATTTGGAGGAGGAACCCGCCTTGCAATGCCAAAGACAACTTGCATGCCGGAGTCATCGTCATTGAAGCCTGGTTCAGGGGCTACTGAGGGAGTCCTGGATTAGGGGGTGTCCAGATGGCCGGACTAAGACCTTTGTCCGGACTCCCGGACTATGAAGATACAAGATTGAAGACTCCGTCCCGTGTCCGGATGGGACTTTCCTTGGCGTGGAAGGCAAGCTTGGCGATACGATATGAAGATCTCCTCCCATTGTAACCGACTCTGTGTAACCCTAGCCCTCTCCGGTGTCTATATAAACCGGAGAGTTTTAGTCCTTAGGACGAACAACAATCATACCATAGGCTAGATTCTAGGGTTTAGCCACTCCGATCTCGTGGTAGATCTACTCTTGTACTACCCATATCATCAATATTAATCAAGAAGGAGTAGGGTTTTACCTCCATCGAGAGGGTCCGAACCTGGGTAAAAACATCGTGTCCCTTGTCTCCTGTTACCATCCGCCTAGACGCACAGTTCGGGACCCCCTACCCGAGATCCGCCGGTTTTGACACCGACACCTTCCTTATTAGAGATGGTCTCTTCGTGAGCCTCGATCATGTCATTGGCTTCACCAAGTTGTTCCAAGAGAGCAATGAAGTGCTTCTTGCTTTTACCTTTGAGCTTTCCCATAAAAGACTCAAATTCATTCTCCTCCTCCTTCACCCCCTCACTTTCATCAATGCAATCCGTCAAGGATTAGTAGTGATGGTAGTCTTGATGTTGGGGGCTACCTTGTTGGTGGCTTTAGCCATGAGGCACTTGGCGGTGATGTTCTCGTTGGGTGAATCAAAGAGGGACACTTGTGGAGTTGTTGCAATGGCAACAGAAGCCATAGCAACCGTTGAGGGAGTCCTGGATAAGGGGATATCCGGACATCCGGACTATATACTTTGGCCGGAATGTTGGACTATGAAGATACAAGATTCAAGACTTCGTCCCGTGACCGGATGGGACTCTCCTTTGCGTGGAAGGCAAGCTTGGCGGTTCGGATGTTAGATCTCCTTCTCTATAACCGACTCTATGTAACCCTAGCCTCCTCCGGTGTCTATATAAACAGGAGCGTTTAGTCCGTAGGACAAGAAGAATCATAATCATAGGCTAGCTCCTAGGGTTTAGCCTCTGTGATCTCGTGGTAGATCAACTCTTGTAATAATCATATCATCAAGATCAATCAAGCAGGAAGTAGGGTATTACCTCCATCGAGAGGGCCCGAACCTGGGTAAAACATCGTGTCCCCTACCTCCTGCTACCATTAGCCTTGGACACACAGTTCGGGACCCCCAACCCGAGATCCGCCGGTTTTGACACCGACATTGGTGCTTTCATTGAGAGTTCCTCTGTGTCATTGTTGTAGGGCTCGATGGCTCCTTCAATCATCAACAACAACGCGGTCCAGGGTGAGATTTTTCTCCCCGGACAGATCTTCGTGTTCGGCGGCTTCGCACTACAGGCCAATTCGCTTGGCCATCTGGAGCAGATCGACAGCTACGCCCTTGGCCATCAGGTCAGGTTTGGAAACTTGAATTACACGTCCGACATTTGCGGAGACTTGATCTTCGACGAATTCGGGCCTGCGCCAGGAGCGCCGAACGGTCACGATGGCCACGACTTGGATCTGCCGTCGGACAGTATTCGGGATATCGCACATGCAGCAGCCCCAGACCTAAATCCGGGGCAGAGCGTGTCATCTGAGGACGGGTGGATGGACCCCGACATGGAGGCCACATACTCATCGACGTTGGAGCCGAACACAGACTCCACCTGTAAGGAAATCTGTGTCGCCGGACCCCCGGACTTGTTTCCGGCTATAGGTCCCAGACCGCGCGCATCCGTGCCCATCGAAACTGATTGGGCACCAATCATGGAGTTCACCGCCGCGGATATCTTTCAGCACCCACCTTTTGGTGACGTGCTAAACTCTTTAAGGTCTCTATGTCAGAAGACTCTTGGTCGAAATATGTCCGGCTCGAGGGGGATTTGGACGACGAAGAAAATCGCCACCCACCCACCACCCATTTAATAGCCACTGTCGATGACCTAATAGACACGCTTGACTTCGACTCCGACAACATCGACGGTATGGATGCCGATGCAGGGGATGATCTGGAACCAACGCCCACGGGGCGCTGGACTGCCACTTCATCATATGATATATACATGGTGGACACGCCCAAGGAGAACAATGGCGACAAAAAGGACACAACGGAGGATAAACCCCCCGGACATAAGCCAAAACAACGACGTAGGCACCGCTCCAAGTCCAGTCACAGTAAAAATAGTGATAATAGCGAAAGGAAAATTGACACCCCGGTCGGCTCCGAAGGCAACAACGACCATATGGACCCAGTGATGGAGCAGGATGAGCCAGGTCACGCCGAACATAGCCCGGAGCAGACGCCTGATCACAGCGATCCCGAGGGTCGAACCCACCAACCTGCCTCCGGAGAGGAGGACAGTCCGGACGACGATGCATTCATCATACCAGAAAAATGCTTGGAACAAGATAACCTCCACAGAAGGTTGATGGCCACTGCGAGGAGCCTAAAAAAGCAGAAGCAAAGGCTTAAGGCCACGCAGGCTAGGCTCAACCGCAGGTGGAAAAAAGTGCTAGACACCGAAGAAAAATACGGCGACGATCGCCATACAAAGAGCTACCCAAAGCGCAAGCTACTGCCCGAATTCGATGATGAAGCCGTCGAGCCCATTCCGACGAAGAACAATACAACCAATCGGCCGGACCAACTACTTCATGGCCACGATAGAGCAGCTACTGACAACGCACATGATTTACATGAGCTCTTGAACAAAAAGGCCGGCGCGACCAGGTCCATCTATAGATCTAGAGGACATGCTCCGGCGCAAAATTATGGTCGCCAAGATGATCACACTGTTTGCGCACCAGTTCGGAATCAACACCGGACACAATACTAGTTGACAACATGCCACGACATGTCCAGATACAGAGGGGCAGCACACCCTCTATGCTTCATCGACAAGGTGTTGGATCACGAATTTCCACAGGGATTCAAACCCGTGAAAATAGAGGCATACGACTGAACAACAGACCCTGGGGTCTAGATTGAGGATTTTATCCTTCATATCCACATGGCTCGTGGGGATGACCTCCATGCCATCAAATATCTACCCCTCAAGTTGAAAGGGCCAGCTCGGCACTGGTTGAAAAGCCTCCCCGAAAATTCAATTGGAAGTTGGGAGGAACTTGAGGACGCTTTCAAGGCCAATTTTCAAGGGACCTATATCCGACCTTCGGACGCAGACGATTTATGTCACATAATACAACAGCCCGGACAGTCAGCCCGCAAGCTTTGGAAAAGATTTCTCACCAAGAAGAATCAAATTGTCGATTGTCCGGATGCTGAAGCCCTAGCGGCCTTCAAGCACAGTAACCGAGACGAGTGGCTTGCCAGACACCTCGGCGAAGAAAAGCCGAGGACAATGGCGGCCTTAACAAGCCTTATGACCCGCTTCTGCATGGGTGAGGACAGCTGGTTGGCCCGTAGAGGCACCAGTGACCCAGGCACATCCAAAATTAGGGATGGCAATGGGAAGCCACGACGCAATAAAAACAAGCGTCGAAACAAGGAAGGCAGTCCGGACAACAAGGCGGTCAATGCCGGATTAAGGGGGTCTCGACCCGGTCAATGAAAGAAGCCATTTAAAGGCAGCAAAGAAGGACCGTCCGGCCTAAACAAAGTCCTGGACAGATTGTGCCAAATTCATGGCACCCCAGAAAAACCCGCGAATCACACTCACAGAGAATGCTGGGTCTTCAGGCAGGCCGGCAAGTTAAATGTCGAACACAAGGGAAGAGAAACACCAAGTGAAGACGAGGATGAGCCTCGCCGGCCGAACACTGGGGGACAGAAAAAATTCCCACCAGAAGTCAAAACAGTAAACATGATCTAGGCGACTCACATACCAAAGGGAAGGCGCAAACGCGCGCTTAGAGACGTATACGCTGTAGAACCCGTAGCCCCCAAATTTAACCCCTGGTCGGCCTGCCTGATCGCCTTCGATCACAGGGACCACCTGACTAGTATCCGACACGGTGCTCGACCCAATAATCGATGGATACCATCTCACTCGCGTCCTCATGGACGGCGGCAGTAGTCTTAATCTGATATATCAGGACACTGCCCGCAAGGTGGGGATAGACCCATCCAGAATCATCCAAAGTAACACCACCTTTAAAGGAGTGATACCAAGCGTTGAGGCCCGTTGCAAGGGCTCCCTCGTATTAGAGGTGACATTCGGTTCTCCCGACAACTTCAGAAGCGAAGAATTACTCTTCGACATCGCTCCCTTCCGAAGTGGTTATCATGCATTACTCGGAAGAACGGCCTTTGCTCACTTTAACGCAGTACCGCACTACGCCTACCTTAAACTCAAGATGCCCGGTCCACTTGGCGCCATCACTGTTAGCGGAAACACAGAGTGTTCCCTACGTGCGGAAGAGTATGTGGCGGCTCTAGCAGCCGGACACTAAGCGGCCTCTCCTATCAGACTACATGATCGGTCGTTAAGACCACAGACACAGTTAGACGAGTCCGGCGCACCATTGTCGGTAACAGCCCAGATAAACCTGAGCTGGGTGCTATACATATCCCCCCATCAATGGAACCAGGGGCTGCACACATGTAATAAAGCCCACAATTCGGCTTGACCTTACTAACATGCCAATGTTTCACATTTCTACTATCCATTGAGAATAAACCAACTTTTTGCACGCTTACGCCATACTCTTTTGCATGAGTTTTCCTTTTTACAGGCACCATTCGTGCGACACCCTTCCAGGACACGGCACAACGGAGACAAAGGCGCAGACGTGCAGCAGGGCCCCGCTCAAAGGTTTCTCTTTAGATTAAGCCCCTGTGTAAACCTTTTTTACTATCTCTTGTAGCTTGACATCCCACGGGTATTCAACACACCCACAGGGGATACTGGCGTTATTGGCATTTTGCCACGACCGGTTAATGCACGTACCTGGAAATACAGGGTTCATAATCAAGGGCGTTACCCAGCCCAGTATATGTTATAAAGTCCAAATACCTTCGGGAGTGTTCGGCTTCATGAGTTTGGCCTTATATGCATCAGCTCCGAATCATGTCTTTGGTCAAATGTTGGGTTTGCCCGGCTCCTGGGTTTGCTGCCTTACGTTCCGTTATATCGGCTAAGGCAGCCAAAGGAGAACTACTGCAATGGTGCTCTGGTTATTCCGGATGAGAACCTCAGTAGAGAAAGCCGAATGACTGTCATGATACAGCAAGAGACTGGTCAACCACTCGAGGACTCATCGGAATATTTGGGATTCCTCCGCATTAACGAAGGACCGTTTCGCGGTCAGGTACATACGCACTCGTATCCGGATGCACGTGAAGGTACCAGGGGCTATATAGTAGCCCCACTGTCAAACTCCTATGGCTAAGTGAAAGTGTTAAAGCTATATAGTCTGGTTGCCTAGTTCGACGTGCGATCACCTCCTTAAGGGACCAAGACATTGGATCAAGTGTGATTACGCACATTTTCGCGAACACCCCCGCATTATATGCCTGGGGGCTGAAGCCAACGACTGCTAACTTTCAGGATATATACATACTGCAAAACGGCCACACAGGAGGCACTATAACACTTTCGGGCGAAAGTATAAACATAGCCTTTATAATCAAAATAGAATTGTTTTTACAATTGAACGACTTGTCACTCGAACATGACATTCCTCGAGCACCGAGACTCTATTAAATGGGCACCTTCTGTGACGTGCTCAAAATAGTGCTCGGCTGGGTCCTGGCTTCCTGTCG
>NC_057801.1:502407465-502419198 GCF_018294505.1 Triticum aestivum | reverse complement strand
GAATCCTTTTCAAAAACGGCAGGGCCCGCATCGCCCGGTGAACCGGCACGCGCCTGGCCGGGTCGCTCAACCCGGCAAGGCCCGCAACCCGGCCAAGCTCTCCGACCCAGCAAGGTACGTCGACCCGGCCTCAGCAACTGGCGCAAGGCAGCCGAACCCGGCACGACCAAGGCTTCCCCAACAAGCCGACCCCACCCGTGGCGCGCACGGCAGCCCAGCCACGGGTCAGCTCCTATCCCATCCATGCCGTATGATGGGACGAGACTTCAATCACCGATGACCAAGACAACAATGTTCCCACCCATGCCTATGGTCAGCCGGAGCGTGGCAACAGTGCCCCCTACCTACCCGCTGACCAGGGCTGGCGTGGCAACAGTGTTCCCGTCCTCACCGCTGACGACAGCAAGCGGCAACCTGACGGGAGGCACTGCACACGACTCGACTCGGCCACACCCTGACAATCCACAAGACGGCGCACAGCCCCCCTAGGCACGCGGGACCCGCACCTAGGGGAACCCGGCGAACCACAAGCCCTCAAGCGGGACCCAGCCCGGTATCCCGGACACCGACAATACGGACCCACCGACTCGGCGTATTACCATTGTAACCCTGGGTGGGTTGATCTATAAAACCCCCCAGGAACCCACGCCTAAGAGGCATGTATGAGATAGAAGGTAGCACGTGAGAAACAGAAACAAGGAAAACACAAGCAAGCATAGGACTAGCCACCAAAACCGCAACACCGGAGAGAAGGAGCAGCCCAAGCCTTGGCCAGCTTCCTTCCTCCTTATACAGCTCCAGGAGCAACATTGTACTATCGGTCATCCAAACTACACTCAGCAGGATCAGGGGTGTTATCTCTCCGGAGAGCTCCGAACCTGGGTATGTCCGGCGTCCCGCGCCCGCGCATGCCAACCGCGCCTCTGGAGCCCACCAGCACCCTCGATCCTCCTCCTCTCTTTAGCCATCCCTTGGCATCTGCTGTGCACCCACCACGACAGTTGGCGCCCACCGTGGGGCAGCTCGAGGAGCTGGCCGGGAGCATGCTTCAGACGGGGCCCTTCTCCTACACCGACGAGTCCGTCGCGCTGGCGGACGATGTTGTTGGTGCGCTTGCCGCCTCCTTCGCCGCGCTGGGCATCTCTGATGCGTTCGCGGCCGACGAGTACCCCAGCGAGGGCTCAGCTATTCCGACTCTTCCCTCTCCCTCGGCGGTGGCATTGCCGCCGGGGCGATGGACGTCCATGTGGAGGTTTACGTCACCGGCGATGGTGCCTCCTCCTCGTCGAGCAAGACGAGGAAGGCCGCGGAATCTAGGGCCGCCGCGGAACGGGCCGAGCCGTCCGATCCGCTGTGTGCTGCGATGCAGAGCCTCCACATCCCCATCGGCACCGACCTCGACGCCACCAACGTCGCCGAGGCCCGATCTCAGCTCGAGGAAAGGCGCCAATAGATGCTGGTACTGTCTGAGACGCTCGCCACCACCAAGCGTCGCCTGGAGGTCGCTCAGATGGAGCACGACGCCGCCCACGGATTCGCGCCCGCCGCAGCCGAGCCAAGCCGGGTCGCCGACATGCGTACCCAGGGAGGAGCGATCGGTCGGGCCCTCGGCACTGTCCGAACCATCTACGAGACCCCAGTGAAGAACATGCGCACTGCGGAGGCAGCCGCGGTCGACCTTGACCAACTCACAGGTGAGGAGCTTAAAGAGCGCGTCAAGTAGATGCGCGAGCTCCTCCACGCCGCCAACACCTAGCAGGATCGCCTCCACTAGCTCGCCAAGCCAGCGGGGTCCGTCTCCGCCCGCCTTGGTGGACCCAGTGAACTTCTGCACACGGCTTCCTCGCTGCCCGGCGAGCCGCACTCCGGCCAAGCCCGGACTCGATGCAACACGGTGCACCACAGCCGCCGACGTCCCGGGCAACGAGCCCGCCCCGGAGACCCAGTGCGGACCCGGCCAACATGGCCGGCGTCCGGCTCCAACCGACCGGGCCCCTCGGGGCCTGGCCGCCAGTCTACTCGGCCCGCACGCCATCGATGACACCGACGCTCGCCACCGCCTCGATCAGCTTGCTCGCTCCCTGGAGGTGGAGGAGAGCGGCGCTATCAGGTCGGCGTGCTTCGGCCCACGCATCCGGGAGGAGCCATTTCCCAAAGGGTTCGTGCTCCCCCGCGACACCCCCAAGTACAACGGGACCGTGAAGCCAGAAGACCGGCTCACCGACTACACCATGGCCATTGGCATCACCGGTGCCAATCGCCATCTCGCCATGCGCTACGCACCGCTCATGCTCCAAGGGTCGGCCCTCACGTGGTTGAATAGTCTGCCGATGGGCAGCATCAACGCGTGGGTCGACTTCGAGGAGGCCTTTGTCCGCAACTTCACGGGGACCTACAAGCGACTCGGTGGCCCTAGCCAGCTCGCCATGTGCATGCAGGGGCCGACGGAGACCGGTCGCGAGTACCTCGCACGCTGGACCGAGCTCCGAAACAGCTGCGAGGGCGTCCATGAAGTCCAGGCAATCCAGTACTTCGTCAGCGGGTGCCGAGATGGCACCCTCCTCAAGCACAAGCTCTTACGCTCCGAGCCGGCCACCATGGCCGCGCTCATGGTGATGGCGGACAAGTACGCCAACACCGACTCCGCCATGAAGATCCAGGTGGCGCTGAATGAAGCCGGCAAGGCGAAGCCGGTTCCTCCCTCGAATCCGGCCGGCGAAAGCAGCCGACAGCAGCATCACCAGAACAACAAGCGCAAGGCCGACCAGTCGGCGCAGCTCACGACAACCAGCTCATCGCGGCCGCCGAGCCCGCGGCGGACCCGACGACGAAGCGCCGCCAGACCGACAAGATGGCATGGCAACTCGCCATGAGTTTCGAAGACATGCTCGATGCCCCATGCAAGCACCACAGCGGCGCAAGACCCTCCATACACACGGTTCGGCAGTGCACCATCACCAAGCGCATCATGAGGGGAGACGTCCCGCCTCCTCCGGCTCCGGCTCCAGCTCCAGGTGCAGGACAGCCGCCTCCGCCTCCACCGCCACCTCTTGCTGGCGGCGCGATGCGGAATGACGCCTACCCGGGCTAGAACGCGGCCTACGTCGTCTTCACCAGCCTCGACGACGACAAGCGCAGCGAGCACCTTCTTCGGCAGGAGGTGAACACCGTCGTCCCGGCCAAGCCGGATTTGATGCACTGGTCAGATCGCCCGATCACCTAGACCCGGGAGGATCACCCGGCAGTCATGCCGAGTCCGGGTGGATACGCCCTCGTCCTCAACCCCACCATCATCGCGCGGCGAACATGCATGTAATCCCAAGTCCTCGTCGATGGCGGCAGCAACATCAACATCCTCTACCGCGACACGATGACCAAGCTCGGCCTCAAGGCCGAGGACCTGGAGCCGACCCGGACAATCTTCCACGGCATCGTTCCCGGCCTCTCCTGCTCTCCCATTGGCCGGGTCCGGCTCGATGTCTTGTTCAGCGACAATAGCCACTTCTGACGCGAACCGATCTGGTTCGAAGTGGTGGACCTGTCCAGCGCATATCATGCATTGCTGGGTCGGCCCGCGCTCGCCAAGTTCATGGCGGTTCCCCACTATGCGTACCTGAAGATCAAGATGACGGGTCCCAAGGGCTTCATCACCATCACCGGCGACTACCCCAAGTCCCTGGAGTGCGCCCGAGACGGCGCCAAGTTGGCCGAGTCGCTGGTCATTGCCGAGGAGCGGCGCCAGCTCGACCGAATCGTCGCCCTGGTAGGCAAGGCCTCCGCAGCATTGATCCCGACCCTGGACCCGGCCGAGGAGGATGCCTTCAAGCCCTCCAAGGAGACCAATAAAGTGAAGCTCAACCCAGAAGACCCCAGCTACAACAAGTACGTTGTCATAGGCGCCCGCCTCGATAGCAAATAGGAAGGCGAGCTCGTCGACTTCCTCCGTGAGAATTGGGTTATCTTCACATGGACCCCCAAGGACATGTCGGGTATCCCGAGGAAGTACGCCGAGCACAAACTTCACGTTCGCAAGGATGCCAAGCCTGTCCGTCAACCCCTTCGATGATTTTCCGAAGAGAAGAGAAGAACCATTGGTGAAGAGGTCGCCAAGCTTTTGGCGGCCGACTTCATAATGGAAGTGTTTCACCCCGAGTGGCTGGCCAACCCAGTCCTCGTCCTGAAGAAGAACAAGACCCGGCGCATGTGTATCGACTACACCAACCTGAGCAAGGCCCTGTCCCAGGGATCCATTCGCTCTCCCGCGGATCGACCAAGTCATCGACCCGACCGCCGGGTGCGAGCTCATGTCCTTCCTGGACACTTACTCTGGCTACCACTAGATCAAGCTATACTCGGCCGATGCCCTGAAGACGTCCTTCATCACGCCCTTTGGGGTGTATTGCTACATCACCATCTCGTTCGGCTTGAAGAACACTGGCGCCACGTTCCAACGTTGCATGCAGAAATTCATGTTGCCGCAACTCGACCACAACATCCACGCGTACGTGGACGACATCGTGGTGAAGACCAAGCAGCACCTCACGCTCCTCGACAATTTGAAGGAAACATTTGCCAACCTCCGTGAATACAAGGTCAAGCTTAACCCGGAAAAGTGCGTCTTCGGCGTCCCGGCCGGAAAGCTACTCGGCTTCCTTGTCTCGGAACACGGCATTGAGGCGAACCCAGAGAAGATCAAGGCCATCGAGCGCATGCGCAAGCTGGCTCGACTGCGCGACATCCAGAAGTTGACCGGGTGCTTGGCCTCGATCATCCGGTTTCTAAGCCGGCTGGGCGAGAGGGTGCTACCTCTATACCAGCTGATGAAGAAGAAAAGCCCGTTCGAATGGAACGACAAGGCAGACGAGGCCTTCCAAGACCTCAAGCACATGCTCTTCACCGCACCAGTCCTGGCCGTGCCAACCGACAAGGAGCCGTTGTTGCTCTACATTGCCGCGACCTCGCGGGGGGTCAGCACGGTGCTGGTGGTCGAGCGACCAGAGAAGGGCAAGATCCAAGCCGTCCAGCGTCCAGTCTACTACCTAAGCGAGGTGCTCTCCATCTCCAAGAAGAACAACCCACACTACCAAAAGATGTGTTACAGCGTGTACCTCACCCCCAAGAAGCTGAAGTAGTACTTCCAAGAGCACATCGTCACCTTCATCAGCACGAGGCCTATCGGAGAAATCATTGGGTGCCGGGATGCCTCTAGCCGGGTCACCAAGTGGGCGATCCAGCTAGCCGGCCACACCATCCTCTACGAGCCCCGCACCACGATCAAGTCTCAAGCCCTGGCCGACTCCTCGTCGGCTGGACCGAGACCCAGTACTGGCCGCCACCTCCCGACTCAACACAATGGCGCATGCACTTCGACGGGTCCAAGATGCGACTCGGCTTGGGGGCTGGCATCATACTATCATCCACGAAGGGCGACCGGCTCCGCTACACGCTCCAGATCCACTTTGCTGCCTCCAACAACGTCGCCGAATATGAAGCCCTTGTGCACGGCCTCTGGCTTGCCAAGGAACTCGGCATCCGGTGCATTCTGTGCTACGGCGACTCGGACTTGGTGGTGCAGCAGTGCTCCGGTGAATGGGACGCCCGCGACTGCAACATGGAAAGCTACCGCTTCCTTGTCCAGAAGCTGTTCAGATCCTTCGAGGGCTGCAAGTTCCTCCATGTCTTGCGTGCGGAGAACGAAGCAGCTGACACGCTCGCCAAGATTGCCTCCTCGCGACAAGCCATCTCGTCCAGCGTATCCCTCGAGCACCTGCGCAAGCCGTCCGTCCAGCCATCACCGGACTTCGAGTCCATTCATGTTCCAGAAGACCTGGGGACTGCTAAACCCAGCCCAGGGGCTGCTCAGCTCAACCCAGGGGCTGCTGAACCCGGCCCGGGGACTGCTGAACCCGGCCCAGGGGCTGCTCAGCTCAACCCGGCCACTGATACGCCTCTGTCGGATTTTGGGTTCCGGCAGACCCTCTAGGTTCGAACTCTGGGGTGCACGCGGAGATAGCACCTCCTACCTGCCTGCGTCTCGTCGCCTCACAAGGATCTAAAGCTACACGAAGAACAACACAAGGGACACGAGGTTTATACTAGTTCGGGCCATCATTGTGGTGTAATACCTTACTATAGTTTGTGGTGTGGTGGATTGCCTCAGGGGCTGATGATGAACAATACAAGGAAGAAGTGCCTCGCGAGGGGTGTTCTTGTGTTGGCGGTTCTGGCTTGGGTTCTACTGCTCGATCTCCCTGATCGATCTCCAGATGCCTCTACCCTAGGGGTGGCTAGTCCTATTTATAGGCAGATGCCCTGGGCATCTTCCCAAATATTGAGCGGGAAGGGCGCCAACAATTGGCCATTTTGAATGGGAACATCTAGTACACTTATCCTGACTAAAGTTGGTCCTTGCCTGCCAAAGACTCTGGCGGTGACGCCGGCTTGGGCTCCACGATGACCTCCATCCTGCCGTTCTGCTAGTCTTGGTCTTGTTGCACCGAAATGGTTGCCTTTGCTTAATACTCTTGCCTATGCTTGCTCCCTTTGCACCAAAGAGGAAACAAGGACTTTGCACAGGCCAGCGCCCGCCTGGCACCCGCCTGGCTTGGGTCGTCGTGGCTTGCGTCACGAGCACCTCGTGAGGTACCCCGCCTTGATCTCTCTGCCTCCTCGCGAGCCAGCCTAATGAGGCCGTGCCTAAGGAAGCTTCCTGTCGTCCGCCCCGCGAGGCTTGGCCCCTCGCGAGGGTCTTGAGCTCCTGTTGATGAAGATGGGTCGCACCGGGCCACCCCTTGAGCCACGTCGCAGGCCGCAGGCAGGCAAGTCTAGGTACCCCCGTTCCCAGAACACCGACAGTAGCCCCCTGGCCCAAGGCGCGCCTGGACTTGGCTTAGCCGAGAAGCGAAGGGGCAAGTGCGAAGCGCCGCAGGCCCCAACAGCCTGCGGCCTTGGGCACCGCGTGGCGGTTGATTGGATGTGGGCGTCCCCGCTTCCCCACGACGCCTCAGCAACTGCACGAATTGACAAGTCCCGGCATGCAAAAATGGGTCGTGATTACCTGTGATCGTGGAGCCCGACGGTTGGCCTCCTCCGACTATATGTACGGAACAGCGAGAGCCTCTCTAGTCCACCCTCTTCTACTATTCTCCGCCTTCTTCTCCGCCCTTGCTCCTCCATACGCCAATGGCACCGATCCGACGGTTTTTTGCCGAGGAGAAGGGGAAAACCCCCCAAGAGGGTCCTTCCCCGCTTCCGCCGAAGAAACGGCTCGTCCCTCACCGCGGAGAGGGGGGTGACCGGCAGGAGCTGTCGAGGCCATGGTTTGAGCGACCACCTCCTGGATTCCCATTGCCCTTGTACGCCCAGATCGAGGATCCCGAAGGCACAGGCGCCGAGCCGCACCGCCAGAGGCGCCGTTGCCGTCGGCGGATCACGGCGGTGCGTGTCATTCCTCCCGGGGTTCACGTCGAGGTCTCCTCGCGTGAGCTAGTGCTTCATGCCGCCATGCCTCCTCAATCTTGGATTCATCTTCCTCCTTCCTTCGCTTTCGAGATTCCGCCCAGGGGGCCTTTCAGGCTCTGGCTGCAGCACGCCGACTGCCGGACTCCTGCGACCGAAGCGGACGTCGAGGTCATCGCTCCAGGCAAGATCTTCATGACCCGGGGCTAGGGCGAGATCGCCCGGGTCTGCCGATCGGAGGGGGCCCTCGTGATCCACCTGGATTACGATGGCGCCTCCTTGATGCTCTTCAAGGTCTTCGACGAAGATGGTCGTCGGCTGGAGTGCTGCCCCAGAGTCAGCGGCCGAAGCTCTGGAGCGGCGAGGACCAGGCCTGCCGCCCGCCCTTCCAACAGCTCCTCTGATGGTAGCGGGCGTACCGGAGGGTCTAGCGACTCTTCCGGACTCTTCCTGACCCCGACGACAAGCGACGACAGCTACGAGCCCCCGAGCTCGCGCCATGCCCAAAGCAAGGCCGGCGTGCCCGACAGTTGATGCGGCTGATCCGGATGAGGTTGGCGCTGGCCTTGCGCGGTCCACTGTTGATGATGGTGTCTGCCGTCATGGTCCCTGTAGTTAGGACTCCTTAGGATACGCCTCTTTTGTCCCTGCGAGGAGCCAAGAACACACCCCGTGGGGGCTTGTAAGGTGCATGTAGTTGTAACACCCCAAAAATTTAACCAAATTTTTGATATTAAAATTTTGCCAGGAGTTTTAAAATTTTGCATTCTGGATTTTTTTTGTTGATTTCAGAACTCTTCTGTTATTGTTAAGGAGTTTTATCCTTTTCCCTAGTGGAGCTTTCCAAAATATATTGGACTTCTATGCTCTCTATATAACAATTTCTAAATCAGTAGATTTATTTATTAAATTATTTCACCCTGAGCTTTAATCATTAAAATGGCTTGTTTTAAATTTTGGAGCTCTGTTTGTACTGCAACCTGTTGATAACTCTAACTAATATTCCAACCGAAATTGGGAGATGTCATGTGATGCCCCTAGATCACTTTTGTGTAATAATAAAATTATTTCATTGCTTATTTTGAGTGTTACACATGTTTTTCTTCTCTAGTCCAGTGGACAATTTTGCACTACAACCCATTTAAATATTTCCCTAGAGCCTCAACCAAAATTGTGGGATGTCAGTAGTAGCATGCCATCCAACTTTATGCAAAAACTTAGTGATGTTCTTTGGAAAATTTGAGTGCATCAACCTCCTTTCCATTCTGGGCCAGACTTGTGTTTTCTACTACAACCCCATCCTTTCTTACTCTAGTGATCTTGTGCTTTCTAATGCTTGTAGTCAACCCTGCAAAACCTCTAAGTCCAGGAGCATGCTCTCTTTGGAACACTTTTGGTCCTTGTAATGATGCCATTTACTCCCTTTCCAGGATTATAATTTAGCAAAACTTGCACTAGCAAGTTTCTCCTTTTTGCAAACCAACTTCACCACCCTCTCTTACATCCATAGAGACACTGATCTGGAGGATTTGAACACTCCAAGAACTACCTAGGTGCCTTTGGCATTTTGTCAAACACCCTGAGTGCACAGCCAGATTTGGCATGACTTCAAGTTTACTTGGTGAACTTGAGCCCCTGACCAATCCACCATGTCCCCCGATTCCATTGCTAACCCTAGACTAGACCTGTTTATTGCCAGCCTCAACCGCGACCTCTAGGCTGCCCTGGCATTTCGTCGAGCATGACCCGGGCGTGCTCTAGGCGCGCCCAGAGCGTGCGTTTGGCACCCACGAGCGCCCGAGCCACCGCGTCACGCCCCGCACTCAACCCGGTCCGTGACCGACCGCAGCCAGCACGCCGTGTCCCCTTGTACCACCGCACCACCCCGACCAACCTGGCACCCCACAGCGCCACCGTCAGGACGGCCGTGGCGGCTAGCTGACGGATGTTTGCAGGCCCCGGCCGTGTCGGCGCCGCCCAAGCCGCCAGCGCTTGCCACCTGCCTCCTGGAGCAGTGCGTGCTCATCCACGGCTTCGTCCTCTAGCGCGCGTCGCCGCCACGTCGCCCTAGCTACAGAACGGCGGTCACCGACAAGCTTATCCACGGCCGCCGCAAACTGACTTGGATGTGCTATAAAAGAGGCCCCCGAGCTCAAATCCGCACGTAGGTAGCCTCACACCATTCCGCTCGTGCCCCCTTGGCCGTCAATCGAAGGGAGGGAGTCGTCTTCTTCCTCTCCGGCAACTCCAACCGCCACCACTGCCCCGGCCATTCCGGCGCCACCAGGGCCTCCCTCTCTCCACTCTCTCCACCAGGAGCCTTCCTTTCCTCCCGTGAGCCCGTCCCCCTGCTCGATTTTGATCGGGAACCACCGCGGCCCCAAAATCACTTCGTCCCCGAAGCCTCCTCCGCCATGAAGCTCGCCGCCGGCAGCTCACGCCGTCCCCGCCGACCCAGCGACCACCGGTAGGACCGCCCCGGTCTTGCGGGTCCATCCTGACCTTCTGGAACCCGCGAGGAGGCGCCGTTCGCCAGCGCTGATCGCCGTTGCCTCGCCGTTGTTCAGGCAGAGGAAGAGGAGGGAGAGTTGGACTGGTCAAACCTGACCAGTGGACCAGGCGGGCCCACTGTCAGTGACTCAGGCACAGTCCACGCTGGATAAGTGGAAGCGCATTTCCAAAATGCGCCTTCGACGTGTACGTATATTTCGAAACGTTTTCTTTTCTGTTTTCATTTAAATAACATATTTTGACAAAACTTTGACCGGCTGTATCTTTTTAAATGCAACTCCAAATGAATTAATTCTTTTTCCTACCTCTCTCAAATATTGTCTAGTTTATTTTAAGATTTATTTGAAAAAAATTCAAGACAACTTTTTGTGCTGTTTTGTTTTTGTGTGTTAATTCATATATATTCTTTTAAATAGGATTTTTGAAGATTTCAAGATGTTTTGGAATGCACCCTGCTTTCCCATGGCCTGAAGGCAAGCATTCTGAACCCTGGTGTAATTTTTGTGTGTGTTGTGTGACTCGGTGACAATACCACCGCGACACGAGCATACGTCATTTTATGTGAGGAAGTGATCCTACTCATGAGTGCATTTTAATGAGTTTATGCTAATGAAGTTGACATGATTTGTGATGGAAATCACCGTCATACGTCTTTCATGCATACCGGAAGGAAAGCCGGGAAGGCCACTGTCTTGGGTAGACACGGTCTTGTCCCTAATCCTCCATCGAGACGGTCGTGTCCGGTATGGCATGAGGGATATGTCGCGTGATGATTCTATCTGTTGTTTGAGATATATGCATTGTTATGCTAATCATGCAGGAAATATTACAACCTCCTGAGTCGACCGTAGATCGAGTCTTGTGCCAGTAACCCCCATACTTGCTTCGTACTACCACTCGTATCTACAATAAGTAGGGTACGGTTCAGTAAGTTGTCAACCCCTTTCCTAGCACACACCGTACAGAGAGGCCGTGGTGGAAGATACTGGAGGCATCCGGTAGTCATGCCACCGGGTCCGGGAGCATGGGTGTTTCGGTTGTAGCCGAAGGGGATAGCTTCCCCAGTTTGCGCGCGGTATAAATTTTGTGGTCCCATGTTACGTCGAGGTTGTAGCCTCCCCACTTAGAGTTTTGCTTGACATGTGTCGTGGGTCATTCCAGACACATGTGAGTTAAGCTGGTGTGTGCAAGTTAGGTGTGTTTCCAACAAAAAGACCGTAGACGGAATTAGTCCCGATGGACTAAAGGAATCCATTACTCATGGGTAAATAGTACACCCTCTGCAGAGATTAAACCTATTCGAATAGCCGTGTCAATGGTTAAGGACTACAGTCTGGGATGGGTCAAGTGTCGGTATTAGAGTCGGTCTTCGGAGGTGAAACTATTAAACTAGAACTGGAAACACTACTTGTGATTTATGAAGATTATGATTATTATTTCTGTTGTGAACTAACCCGTGATATTTTTGGTATTATTGAATATCCCTGGGATGGTTTTTACCTCCGGGATATTCACTATGATTGTTTCTTTTAAAGCCGTTTATGTGGTGTCGTTCAGACGCCCGACTGTGGCATTTCTTTTAAAGCCCTTTATGTGGTGTCGCTCAGACGCCCGACTGTGGCATTTCTTTTAAAGCGCTTTATGTGGTGTCGCTCAGACGCTCGACTGTGGCATTTCTTTTAAAGCCCTTTATGTGGTGTCGCTCAGACGCCCGACTGTGGCATTTCTTTTAAAGCCCTTTATGTGGTGTCGCTCAGATGCCCG